>NC_040886.2:19545591-19735591 GCF_900634795.4 Betta splendens | reverse complement strand
ACAACAATAAGAATGCCTTTAGTCCCATAGTGGGCAAGTTGCATCTTACAAACACATATGTATCTATAAACAGAAATTAACAGATGCAGATACTGAGGTTGGTGGTGAACATTACACATTATGAATATGATACATTTCTGTAAATCTGTAAAAAATATTATGTATGTAACATTGCCTATTGTAGAGTGTGATGCAGGAAGGAGGAAGGATGTGTCTCTCCTTCGCATAGCGAGGGCCAATCAGTCTGCTACTGAAGCTGCTCTCTAGAGCAGACAGTGAGTCCTCCAGTGGGTGAGAATCCTGGTACATGATGGATGTCAGTTTAGTCAGGACCCTTCTCTCACCCACATCCTGCAGTGTTCAAAGTGGAGCCCAGGACAGGAAGGGAAGGGTCACAGCAAACTCGAACTCTTGAGGAGACAGTGTTTTGAGTCCAGTCTGTTTTATTACTCCTATAAAATGTATGTTCTCATAAGAACATACTTAGGACAAGGAAGCCACAGAACCACTAGAACTGTACCTGTACTACTAAATACTAGGAGACTCACCATCTTAGAAAGCTTATCCACTTCCTTTGTGGCGCTAATGATTTTCATTTCTGACTGTCCAGCTTTAATCCACATGCTGTTAGCCATTGTCACTGCACCATAACATCCTTCACCTCCACACCTGGTCTGACTGTCAGGGCCTAAACAGCCCAGGCCTCCACAAGAAGAGGATGAGCATGAGTCCTGACCAGCAGATGGACTGCCACAGATCTGTAACAAATGGGAACATTGCTCAGGCACCGCCAGGGACACCTCACAGACTACATAGAGGGATGGGTTAAGGAGACAAGGATGAGCCTGGGATGGCAAACAGTTTTTACCAGAGACAGAAAACACAAAAAGGAGAAACGAAAAGACAAAAAGACAGAAACCGGCAAAAGGAACACGGACGCACGCAAAAGGAAGCCACCACGAATTGTTGGCTTGATTACATGGAATCAAAAAAACTACTACGTTTGATTACATGGAATAGTAAACTACCAGCATACAGCATTTTGGACAGGACACTACTGTTTGCTTTGATTGTTTAGTTTCAGCGTAATCACCCAGCCTGCAGCTCCTCTGTGACATTCAAAATTACTTGCAAGAAAATCACCACTACAATAATTAAGGTTTACATTCACAAAAATGCAGAAAACAGCAATGATGCTGATCATTTATGAAGCAGCTCTGGCTTTATTAAGAAAGGTCCAAACAACTCATAGAATTGTACACGGAAGTGTACTTTACTTTGACTTTAGGTTCAAAGTTTTAGTAATATTGTCAACAGAGTCTCTTATGTGGTGTTGGGCTGTGTGGCTCAACTAAAACGCAAAGAAAACATGCTTTAAAGCCTCTTTCCTGTTTTGTTATTCCCTCAGTCAGTGAAACTGAATTCTACACACACATTTCTACACGTTTGCAATTGATTTTTTAAGGTGCTGCACATTTAACAGCTCTATTTCCACTGTGTTTCTTTTTATTCATTTCATACCCAGATTGGAGAATGCTGAGTATGTGTTGCATTTTTTTGCTCTGATTAACATGCGACAGACAGAATTTTTTAAAGTTTTTTGGGGTGAAACAAAAAAAAGCCAATGAATGTCTTAAATGTCTGAAACATCAAAAAACTGAACTAGCTAAAACAATGATATTACAAACGTTTCACTTCTTACTTGCACATGGTAGAATTACTGCCTTTAGAAAACAAGACTTAAAATAGACACCAAAGATGGTTAATGTTCAGAGACAATATTCAAAGCATAGTTTAAGTAGAAAGTTGAAGCTGCTGCATCTTCATAAACTGGACATGACAATAATAATGACTATTAAAAAATTAAAGAGCAGAGACTGGCGAAAACTACTAAACACTTGTCATCAAGAACTTAATTTTTTTTTTGAACTGCAGTCGTAATAAGTTGCATTTTCTATTTAACTTGGAAGAACCACTTGCTGAATATTTTGTAAATAGCCCAGTAGTTATTAACATTTGTATGTAGTAGTTACAGTACTTACAGTATCAGACTCATTTTCAAAACTGAAGCAGAAGTCAGTGGTTCCTGAAGGTTTATAAAGACTCAAAACTGCCAGTTCAGATGTGAGGTTCCTACCTTATGGCTTATCTGTGATAGATCCAAACTGTGCAGCTCTGCTGCCAGGTCATCCAGTCTCTGAGCATGGTCACTGTGTCTGCTCAGGAACGCTTCACTGCTATGGTTCAGTTGGTTTTCTATTAGTTGCCGTAGAGCAGCTGAGCTTTCAACTTCCCCGTTTGCATCCATTGTGGAGGCGTTAGCGCGGGCTTCTGCTGCCTGAGACTGTAGGTAGTACTTTGTCACACTGTCCGTAGCCCCTGGCAACAGACAGACCATAGACATACATCATACATACATCAACAACTTTGTAAAATTCAAGACATTTATTTTGGTCTAAAGTTTTGGCAGCGTAGCTGATATTGAACCATAATATATATTACATATAATATGTAATATATATATATATATACACACTAATGCCAAATGCTTTATCGTGAAAACTTGCTGACCACCAAGTTGGACTTCATGTGTTTCAGAAACCAGAGGGAAGTAAACAAGGCCTTCCTGTACCTCTGATGTCAGAGTTCTTTATGAACTCGACCTGATCAAGCAGGTCCCGAACCGTCTGCTCAAGTTTCTGAGAGTCTGACATGACAGAATCCAGTTTTCTCTCTGCAGCAGAGTCCTGGTCTTCTACCTGGACAAGAGTCTGTTCTGTGAGGTTCAACATGTGGGTTATGCCTCCCATCAAGTCACTGTAGGACAGAAAGAAAATCACAGGTGAGGATTTGCTTTATTCTTTTTTCAAATATATGATCACACTCCTAATGTTTTATTGAATGAATCCTCACCTGGCCTGATGGAGCAGGTGCTGGACCTCTGTCAGTGGTTGTGAAGCTGGATTCTGGCTCAAAAGGACCTGGATGTCTGCAATGCTTCTCTCCATGCTGTCAATGGTTTTCCTGTACGGTCCACTGACTCCATCGGCTTTGATGGCACTGACCTTGTTGACAAGGCGGTGTGTTCGGTTGGTCAGCTGACCAATGACATCATCCCACTCAGCAAAGCACTGGTGACAGTGGTGGCAGTCTGGGAACTTTCCAGAGAATCCACGGGTGCAGATGTTGCAGCGTGGTCCTGACACGCCGTCCACACACACACAGTGACCGCTGACTTTATTACACTGCAGCTGAACAATGCCACGAGGGTCGCAGTCACACGCTGGGGAGAGAAAATATTTTGTCAGATCTCTGTTTAGAGACACTGCCGCATCATTAAACAGAATTTTAATGAAGCTGCTCAGAACATAAGGTTCCACTTTAACACTGTCTTTACTGGACAACACATTAAACCCTTCATGGCTGTAGTTTCACAGAAAGCAACAGTAACTAAGCTAATAACCTTGCAATCGTTTAATGTTTTGGAAATACAGTTGCCCTTTGAAATGCTGTACAACCATCTCCCATCCTACTTTTTGCCAAACACACATCAACAGGAAGCACAGCACACAGGGATTTATTAAAATCCTCTTTTTCCTCTCCCCCATTGCCCCAATACTCCACCAAACCCTTTCAGTTCTGCTACACAAACAAAGTATGTTTCCACAGGTTTATGTAGGTTCTGCTGTGTAATAATTCAGAAAATTTATAAAAGTAATTACTGCAGGGATTTAAGAAGATAAAGTTACAGAATAATACAGCACCTACTGTACTACAACAGCACCCACTGTGTCACATGTGAATAATAGCACTCACTGTGTGACTGTGTTACTCACTTGTAATGAGGAGACCCTGTTATGCAACAGAAATGTAATAAGCACTACCAACAATATTAAAAATACAGTGTTTTACTGACCTAAATAAAACAGCAGAGGAGTGCATTCCTGCTGCAAACACTTGACCTAGAGTAACTCGACCTTGGAAAAGTAAAGTTTAGGGTGGGGAGCTGTACCGCCCAGAGAGAAAAAGGCGGAGCAAAAAGTGTCTTCACTTTATTTTGGGGTTATGATTGAGTAAAAATATAACAAAATAATGGTAAAAAACACCCTAAAAAGGTCAGGACTTGGTCACAGTGGCTCCTCTGAAGAAGAAGACAGTGAATCAGAGGAGGTTAGCTCCGTGGTATAACTCAGACATCCGCAGTCTAAAGCAAAGGACTAGACAACTAGAAAGACAGTGGCGTTCTAACAAAATAAATGTAAACTGCATTGCATGGAAGGACAGTCTAATGAAATATAAAAAAGCACTTTGTGCTGCTAGAAAAACACATTATTCCTCCCTAATTGAGGAAAACAAAAACAACCCCAGGTTTCTTTTCAGCACTGTAGCCAGGCTGACAAAGAGTCATAGCTGTGTTGAGTCTACTATCCTCTTAAATCTCAGCAGCAATTACTTTATGAATGACTTTACCAATAAAATCATCATCATTAGAAAAAACATTCAGCAGCGACTTCCTTCAAACGACAGAAAGCACTGTCTAGATCCATCAACTTTAAATTTATTAAATCCTCTGTCTTACCTAGACAGCTTCTTCCCTATAACTCATATGGAGTTAACCTCAATAATCAACTCTTCCAAGTCGTCCACTTGTCTTTTAGATCCAATCCCAACCAGGTTACTCAAAGAAGATCTACCTTTAATCAGCTCATCCATATTAAATCAAATCAACCAATCTTTACAACTAGGCTATGTACCACAGGCTTTTAAGGTGGCTGTGGTCAAACCTCTATTGAAAAAACCAACCCTTGACCCTGGACAACTAGCCAACTGTAGGCCCATTTCAAATTTACCCTTTATTTCCAAGATTCTGGAAAAAATCGTGGCTAAACAATTATCTGACCACCTTAGTGGGAATAACCTGTATGAAGATTTTCAGTCAGGATTTAGAAAACATCATAGCACAGAAACAGCTGTGGTTAGAGTCACTAATGATCTTCTATTAGCTTCGGACAATGGTCTAGTTTCTGTCCTTGTCCTGTTAGATCTTAGTGCTGCATTTGATACAATTGATTATCACATTCTATTACAGACACTAGAACATAGAATCGGGATTAATGGAACAGCATTGGGATGGTTTAAATCCTATTTGTTGAACAGATTCCAGTTTGTTCATGTTAATGATAAATTCTCCACACGCACAAGGATTAGCTATGGAGTTCCACAGGGTTCTGTGCTGGGTCCAATTCTGTTTAGCTTATACATGTCTCCTCTAGGTGAGATTATTAGAAAGCATTCTATTAATTTTCATTTTTACGCAGATGATACTCAGCTATACATGTCCTTGGAACCAAATGAAACAGATCAACTAGTCAAAATTCAGGGTTGTTTAAAAGACATCAAATCCTGGATGTCCCAAAACTTCCTTCAACTAAACTCAGATAAAACCGAGATTCTTATTGTTGGGCCTAAAAATCTGAGAGAGACACTATTAAGTCAGATAGCCACCCTGGATGGCATAACATTAGCTTCAGATTCTACTGTGAGGAACCTTGGTGTCATGTTTGACCAGGATCTCTCTTTTACATCATACATTAAACAAATCTCCAGAACCGCCTACTTCCATCTTAGAAATATAGTTAAAATCAGAAGCATTCTCTCTCAGAGCGATGCAGAGAAACTGATCCATGTATTTGTTACCTCTAGGCTGGACTACTGTAACTCCTTACTCATAGGATGTCCTAACAGCTCCTTAAAAAGCCTACAGCTTATTCAAAATGCTGCAGCCAGAGTTCTGACAGGACTTAGAAAGAGAGATAGGATAGAATTTAAAATTCTCCTACTCACCTACAAAGCTCTCTCTCTCTCCCATTAGAGAGGGAGTTTTTCCTCTCCACTGTTGCTGTCAAATTAAATGCTTGCTGTATGTGGGATTTGTTGGGTTTAGTTGTGTGAGGTTTTAAACCTTACTTTGTAAAGTGCCTTGAAATAGCTTTGTTGTGATTTGGCGCTATATAAATATAATTTAATTGAATTTTTTGTGACCTGGCCGCCTGGACTTTTGGAATTTTGGGACTTTCAAACTTTGGGAATTTACTAATTTTATGGAACCTTATCTATTACTATGAATAATTTAGCTTTTCACCTTTTAATCATTTTCTAGAACCTTTCTACTGTGGATTTTGTTCATTTTCCTTCCTTTTGGCATTCATCATTTAATCTCTGGTTTAAGTTATATATTTTGAATTTTATCATTTGAAGAAATTATCATTTCTGAAATAAAAATTTACATCTATGTGATTTATAAAAGCTCAGTCAGATTGAAATACAAAATTTAAAGGCTTCACTATCAAACACGACAGTTCTAGATGGTTTTACAGCAGTGAGCGACTGCTTCATTGGGTAAACCTGCAGCGTCAAATTCAAACCAATACAGCAAGACTTTACAAGTTGTAATAAAATATAAAATCTCATCATCTCCTTACATTATTCATTTTATTACAACTTGTAATGTAAGGAGATGATGAGACTTTACAAGTTGTAATGAAAAGAATAATGTAAAGAGATGAGGAAACTTTACTCTAATACAACGCAATACTGCGAGGCCATTGTTGCATGTTAAATCACCTTCAGAAGACATACATACCATGGCACTGAATCTCAGGGTCTCCCCAAAACATCGCTCTACACTCACTGCATGTTCTTCCTCCAAAGCCAGGCTTACAGGAGCACTGCCCACTAATCTGTAAACATGACAAATTCATATTTAAAAAACTGGAGACAGGACAAACTCCTGTTCGACCACACAGTGACAAAGTACTACATGTCAGTGGTTTTACTTTACTGAAACACATTTTTGAAATAATTGCTCATTACCTCACTGCAGGATGTCCCAATGGAGTGCTGAGGATTGCAGTCACAGGTCTGACAGCCGTGACCACTCGCCATGTTCCAGGTGTCAGGTGCACAGTGGTCGCAGTGTTGACCAATCACGTTGGGGAGGCAGCGACACTGGCCATTGGTGCGATTACAGTGACAGTCTCCAGATGTTGGACAGGTGGACGACTCACTGCCCAGAGGGTTGCACACACATTCTGGACAGTTAACAAACTTCAGTTAGTGTTTAAATCAAAAATGTCCAAGGCATTCAATTATTTAAAACCTGAAACTTATTTATCAACTGACTCAACCAATTAAAATCGTTTTCCCACCTTTGATAAAAACTATTTCATTGTTTTCATTGCACTGATCATCCGGTGGCTGACCAATAAACTACTCACTCTTGCAGTCCTGGAGCAGAGCATTGCCGTAGTAACCCAGCTTGCAGTTCTGGCAGGTAAGGCCCTCGCTGTGGTACAGGCAGCGCAGGCACTCGCCTGATCGAGCATCACAAGACTCTGGGTCCAGCACATCAATGTTGTTGTTGCACTGACACGGTTGGCACTGCCCCCCAGCCTCCCTGGGGCTTCCATAGTAACCAGATGAGCACTCGTCACAGCGAGCTCCTAGACCGGTAACAACAAGTTACTGCAGCAGACACGCCAACCCTAGCACATCAATATTTACTACGTGAAACTGCTCTTACAGTTTCAAGCTGTCGTTTGCTCAAGTCATAGTTTGCTAGTGTGGGTTTCAAATATTTCAAACAGTTGAAAAATATTTATTTTAAATATAAAATAAAAAAACAAAATCTTAATTCTAAACTGGTCTTTCTGGAACTTTAGCCTGAGAAATGCAGTTAGTTAGTTAGTTAGTTAGTTAGTACATAGATAGATGAAATAAGGTTTTTGATGGGAGACTCCATCAGCAGCTGGTTCCTGCTCTAATGACAGACCTCCTCAGCTAAATCACACAGCTGCTGTTCTTTTAATCACACACTTCTCGCCTTTGCAGGTGTTTGTTTCATTTACAGAGAACCTGAGGCTAAACTTACAACACATAAACTCTGCCTCTGACACTGCAATTAAAATTAAGTTCCTACCTTTGTATCCTGTCTTGCAGACACACGTGACCTGGTGAGAGGCGTCATTGTAACAACTTGCTGCAAACTGCCGCAGACTACCAGGACCATCAGGACACCTGCACGGTCGACAGTGATCGCCTGACCCCAGGACTGGGTCACCATAATATCCCTCCAAACACCTGAGCACGAGTTGAAGATGTGAAAAAACAAATTGGGCCTACTAACAAAGTTACTCAGACCAAGTACTCTACCTCTCACAGGAATGTCCTGTGCTGTGGTCTCTGCAGGCAATGCAGCGTCCGCTGTGGGGGTCACACTCTTCTGCATGTCCATTGCAGGAACAGGGTCGACAGGTGGGGAAGCCCCAGTGGCCCGGCAAACATTGTTCACATTGACGGCCAAATGCTCCAGACACACAGACACAGTGGCCACTCAGCTGATCACAGAATGGGTTGTTGGAACCCTGAAGGTCGCAGTCACATGCTGCACAAACAGTTTATAAAAAGGAGATGGTTGGTTTCTCCTGCATCTAATCACTAATTAGTATTCATTTCTACGTAATGCATGTATGTATGTATAATTAGGTTGGGTCCTAACCTTTGCAGCCTGTGGGTCCAAATTGAAACGTACCAGGAGCACATCTGTCACAATTTCTGCCAACCACATTGGGGCGACACTGACACTGACCACCACTGGGGTCACAAACTGTGCTGAGCGAGCCCTGAGGATCACACTGGCATTCTGAGAAATAAAGTCCAAGACCGGAACAAGATCAGCAGCAACATTTAAAAGATTCCTATCTAACAGTCCTATCTGTTCTTTAAATGAACAAGACTACTAATTTTTTTTACTAACTAATGGCAGAGTTTGCTACTGAAACCCTGCCATTACCCAGACTCTGGGACCAAGAGGAGCACACTGAGGCCCTCCTATGTTTCAGGACAGGCTCCAGATCTTCTGGGGGAAGTTACTCTGCAGATATAAATACCATTTCTACAATGTGATCTTATTAATCCCTGTGTTCTGGTTTACCTTTAGCCCCCTGATGCAACATGGCAGAGATGCTGAAGATGAAGTTCCTGCAAATGTCAGTCACTGGTGTCTTGACAACACTCTGGCTGCTCTCCAGACAACGATAACGCAGAAACGCTTCCCAGCCGCTGTTCCTGCTGGAGTCTCCTCCTTCTGAGGCTGTAAAGATCTCCAGGTTCTTACAGTGAGGCATTAAGACAATCTGAGGAGGAAACAGACGTGTCAAGATTATTACATCACTCTACTTAACAAAATCATAGAGCTACACTGTAAAGACATAAATAACGTCACTCTCCAGCCTCAGAGTAATGTTGAAAAATCTCTGCTGACATAAAGCATTTAAGGTTATCATATTTCATTTTCACTGTTTCCTCACCGAGTCAATCAGCGTGTATGGAGATTGGACATCACTGAGGGCTGAGTACAGAGGCAGACTCAACCGCACGGTGTAGTTCAGACCCAATTCAAAACAAACTGGCCTGGGAAGTACCACATACCTGGGGAGACAGAGTCCACTCAGTTGTAATTTCTTATTTACGTCTAGTCATTTACATTAATTTACAGAAATGATATTGTCAGAGAATTGATATTTTAAAGTAATTACAGTTAAACTTAGGGTTTCAGTGGCTAAAGCTTGGATGTTAGCAGCTAGCTGTTGCCATGACAGCCATTCCATTACATGAAGTCTTGGTATTCCAGTAAGAGGGAACACTGCACAGCTTGGTAGACAGAGCTGTAGATTCTGTTGTTAACATCACGGGTTTTTCTATTAATGGAGTTGGCAGTGACATTCATTGTGTTGGGCAGGAAGAGAGCATCATCAAACCACACACAAACACACACACACAAAAACACGATGTTGACATGATCAGTGTGTAAATTAAAACTAGCCAAATATGAACTTTTGACAGAGTTACCTTGAGCCTGGGTGAAGTGAAATCATTTGGTTGTCATCGTCAGGTACCGTGTTAACACAACGGCTGTCTGCTCTGATTGGTCCAGATCTCATCACAGTCATCAGAACCTCCTCCCATTGGTCAGGGAGCTGCAAGATGACCAAACAGACTAAATTATTCTCTTCTTCTGTTGAGGATATTATACGTCGGTTGAACCAACCATCATAGTTATAATTACCATTAGACCCCTGTATTGAATAATTTTCAACATTCCTTTTGTTTAGAAACTTTATTCTTCTGCTGTGACCAATAGACAAAAGTTTAATGTTTTGATGTAATGAGGACCATGGAAGCCCCTCTAGTACTGCATCAGATGAACATGACTCTCCAATCAATCACATTACGTCAAAGAGATCGATTGAATATTTTTTTTACATGTCAGTTTATAATTCATGGTTTCTCTTCTGGCTAATAATTATTAGTTATGCAAATGGTTTAAAATTCGGCTCATTTAGTTTCCAATACATATATACCATTTGGCTGCATCATGGCCACTTTTTGTCACTTAAATGAATGAAATATATATTTTCCTAATTATTTTCTTTCGTAACAATGTTACATCTATGTAGACTACAGTACCTGAGGCTCATAGCGGATGAGGATATCATACTCCATAGAATAAGGGAGATTATCCACAGAGAACTCCAGGAAGGCCCCCTCTGGCACATTGACCAGGCCAATACCAGTCCAGGTGGGAGTACGGTCTTGAGGGTGGGGACGTGGGACTACTGTCACTCCCTGAAAGAAATGGTCGTGAACCATGTGTAGAAAGGAGAAACCAAATCATCCAGTTATAGTCTGTCAAACCATTTTCAGGTTCTCTTTACTCACTGGTCCAAACTTAGCATCTTCTGCCTCATACGTGTAGTGATCCAGAGCAATGAAGTAGAAACCAGATTCGACCTGGTCACAACGACGACCAAACATGTGATCTCTGCAGACACACTGACCACTCAGCTGATCACATCTGCACAACCACAGAAAATGAAAGACGTTCAGAGAAAAAGCAACAAACACATGAAAGACTGCAAACAGTAAAATATAAACTATAATATAAAACAAAACTGTCCCCTGTTAAAGAAAAAAATGTAAATGTGGTCCACTAAATATCTGATCCATCTGTGAATGACTTCATCAGTGATCATTAGATTTAGTCTCAGTAAACCTGGCTGCAGAAGGACACATATGTTAGATTGAACATGTCGACTCCACCAAATCACATCAACTATAATGTTTGTAGAAGCTCAGGTCAAGGAGGAGAAGCAGCATCTATAACTCAGGCCTATAAATTACTCCTAGACAGAAACAGTGAGTCTTTCTCTCAGTCACTGGAAAACTAACCCTGCTTCTGGAGGGTCAGCATAGACCCACAGGTCTAGTTCTGCAGCGACAGCAGAGTAAGACTGAAAAGCTCTATTCAGCTTAATGGACACATCTCTTTAAATCAGCATGTAGCATGAAATCAGGATTTCATTTTCTTCTCTAGGAGTTACTTTTATTTTTAAAAAGAAACTTAAAGCCTATAACCTTGCTGAGGTCTCAGCTGGATGTGAACCTACCGGTTGTGGATGGCGCCTCCGTGGTCACAATCACAGGGCCGACAGCCATCCATGTCGTTACTGAGCCCCCAGTGTTCAGGCTGCAACACACCAAAAAATGGTTTGGCTTTTTGGATTCACAGTTACTGTATTTACCTGGTTTTATTTAAAACAGCGCCAAGCGGGATGCAATCCGTTATTACTGCACAAACACTGCATTACCGACTGCACACAGGAAGCCGTAGTAGCCTCTGCTGTTTATGACTTGGCCGCTCTTGCTACTTCTCTGTTTGTACCTCCATCAACTGCTGTTAACACCAGTACAACATCGTATGGTCCAGTCTGACCAGAGACTAATACCCTCTTCACAAGTGCTTGATCTACTGCTGTACACATTTGTGTCTAAAACGTTAAACATACCATGCACTGGTCACAGTCTCGACCTGTCGCCAAACGTTTACAAAAGCAACTTCCTGTTTCACTGTCACAGGGATTTCCTCCAGGAAGGGTACCAACGGGGCTGCAGCTACATGCTGCAACAACCCAGGAAAAAGAAACAAACAAAAAAAAAAACAAAACACAGGAACAGAGTTATAAATTTCACACACACACACAAAAAGTGGAACTCTCACTTAAAACACTTTCCCCCTTTGTAGAAGTTTTGCATCTTCTGCTTAGACATGCAATGTTTTGCTGCAGGTGTTGTGGATGTTGTGTAGCATTTTGTACCTTTGCATCCTTCCGGCTCATCACTTAGTCCATAATGTGCTGGCTTGCAGCGCTCACAGCGTTCCCCCTCTACATTGATTTTGCAGCGACACTGTCCAGCAATTAGACCGAGTTGGATGTTGGTTGTCCCATCACAGATTCCTCCATTCAGGGAACCCAGTGGATCACAGTTACAGGCTGCATTGGAAATTCAATTTAATTTTATTTATATAGCGCCAAATCACAACGTTATCGCAAGGCACTTTACAAGGTTAGATTTGCCTTGACCGGTTGGGGTGATGGGATAGACAAAGAAAGAGATAAGACTTTATTAATCCCACAATCTGAAAATTCTTTTGTTTTCAGCAGCAGGGAAACATAGAAGACATCAGACAAACTAGAATGAAATAGGACAGACAGCAGTATTGACTGTACAAAAAAAATATATAAATCATGTAATTTAAATAAACACAAGTAAACTTTACACAAAAAAGCAGGCAGGATGGTTGGACCAGAGGATGGACACAGGTAAGATGGTTGGACCAGGGACCAGTGTGTCAGCTTCTCAAACCTGAACAGGGGGCTGGTTTCACAGGAGGAGCTTGGTAGCAAACAGCTCTGTCTCCCATTCTACATTTAAAGACTATGGAAACCACAAGTAGTCGAGCGCTCTGAGAACAAAGCATTCTCAAATTGACTGAGTTGAGTTTTAAATTAAAGATTGTAGCAATCAGTGTGAGGTGAACCAAAGGAACAACCATAAAACCCTCATCAGGCCATTTTCCAACAAATCTACATATTTTCTGTCGAAACAACCAAGAGCAAGACCACTACTGCTGCAGTGAGAGTCTAGTACAAAGTAATTAATATGACCTAGGTGAAGATTAATGAGTTAAAAAGATGATTTAAATAGTTTAGAAACTGTATGTTTCTAGTTAATTACTGTGCTGCTTAACTTTTCCTCCCAATGAATACACCAACATATTAACATACTATTACTTTACTTAAGTCTCTTCATGGTTTCTGCCTTCCTACTGACAGAACTCTAGGTTCACATCAAACTAACTGTACCATTTTCAGAAAAAACATCTCTCTTTAGTGTCTGATTTAGAGTAGATGCATTTTTTTAATCACTATATAAGGCAGATGATGGAGGCAGATGGCTGCCCATCCAAGCGTGGTTCTCCTGGAGTTTGGTTTTGTTTCCTCAGTTTCTTAGTCCTGGAATTTGCTGGGTTTTCTATAAGATTCAGATTTGTATTTTATAAAACCAGTACCAATTAAAATGAAATGAACCGGACAGATCTAATTAGTTTGGACAAAGAGATCTCAGTTGAAGACTCACGTTGGCAGATGTTGGGGTCCCTGATGTCTTTCTCTGGATGCTGATAAAAAAATGGTTTACACTGCTCACAGTTGTTTCCGCCAGTGTTGTGTAGGCAGCTCTCACAAACTCCTCCACTGACATTTCCGGAGGCCACAAACAAGGCCATGTCAAAGTGACACGAGTCCGAGTGATGGTTACAGTTACACTCTGCAGACACCACAGAAGAATTCGAGAATATGATCAAACAAAGAATTAAAGTAGTGAAGTAAAATTCTTCAGGTTTTTGCAGCTGTAGCAGCTCAAAATAACTACTGATCAAAAATTTACAAATAAGACAAGTTCATCCTGCCTGGATTTGTATTTTACTATAGACACCTCTACACAACTAGACCAGCTCAGACCAGTGTGACCATACTCTTGCAGGCATTGGTGTTTCGTCCTTCAGCAGGTCTCCAAGGAAGGTCATGGTGGAAATCCTGACACTGCTCACAGTTCAGACCCTTGGTGTTATGGTTACACATGCAATGACCATGGACCTAAGGACACAACATTGAGTTCCTTATACAGCTGCATCTCTGACTTGTGTAAGGTCTAATACAGACGTGTACGGAACTGGAGCTAAAAAAGTAACTGAAGTGAATTTCATTAGACATGTAGTGACCCAAATCAACGTTGTGAAAACTTCTGAAAAGCTGATGACAAACCAAACGAGCAAAAACCTGGTGATTTGATATACCAATCTACCCCTTCAGGACTTACCATGCCCTCCATGGTCTGGCCAGTTCCCTGGACAGGGGCACACTCTGAGGCATGTCCATAGCAGAAGCAGTTTCCACGGACCACCATGTCATAGATGGAATAGTAGTACTTCTCTTTGATCTCGACACGAGAGTCAAGAAGGTTGTCACCAAGTGTATGCAGTTTAGTGAACTTAATCCGCAGGTTGGTGATCTTCAGCAAATCTGTCCATGAAAAGAATTGATAAAGAATGAAAGACGTTAAACAGGAATGGGCCAAACAAAATGTACAGTTAAAAACATACTTTGAATTCTGGGGCTGTAAGGGTCTTCAATCCTGAACGCTGGATCCAGAACTCTGAAAATCACCTAAAGCAAGAAATAGAATTGTAAAAACAGCTTACATACTGATGACATCACAGTGATAGTCAAGTAGAGTTTCATGTTGGTGATGGATAAAGGAAGGATGTGTTCAGTGAACACACACACACACACACACACACACACACACACACACACACACACACACACACACACACACACACACACACACACACACACACACACACACACACACACACACACACACACACACACACACACACACACCTAGCTAAACAGCAGTAAGTCAGAGTGCTGCAGGAAGAACCAGTTGCCACAGTACCTCTCCCTCTGTGGACGGCTCGATGTCGGAGTAACGCGAGTCACAAATAACATCATCAACCTTCTGCATTGGACCCTGAGAGACAAGGGGAAAAGACGTTTCGCAGTCGTACGCAAAGTACCGATAAACCTGCCATGTTTTCCCAAAGTCAGCCGATCGCTCGATCACCATGGCAGCAGGACGAAAAGTCTGAGGAAGGAAAAAACCTTGTGTCAACAATCTGCTCACGCCTCAGAGCATCAACACACAGGTAAGCAGGTAACTCACCTTAAAGGTCATTATGAGATGTGTGAAGTGGAACTCAGCCTCCAGGTTGAGCTCAACAGTGACATTCTCCAGACCTGGAATTGCCCCAAAAGAAAGTTTTAGCCATAGTAAATCTGTAGATCCTTGTGAATGTGTTAAACCTACTGTACAGAGAAAGAAAATAGCAATTACTCAACAACCAGCAGGGTACATAATCCTGGTTGTTCCACCTGACTTTGATGTGTGCCATTAGGGCCACCTGAGCTCTACCTGGGCTGTCAAGAAAAAAACTTCTTCTTTGGGAGGCCACTTAGGTTCATTGCCAAAAAACTAAGTCACAACGAAACGTAATCACGTAATTCCTACATCTTTAACTACATCAACACAAAATCGTTCTTTTCATCTGAACCTTTCACACCATGTCTCACCATTTTCAGACTGCCACCATGTCTTTAGTCTATTAGGAGCGAAGGTGGTGACCACGTTTTCAATACGATGGCTGCTCGTCTGATTGGCCAGTTCGTTGTATGGAGCCACAGAGTCACACACAAAACATTTCTTCTCCTCCTGGTTTATTGAGAGAGGGGAGAGACACAGGAATAGGTGGAAAGGGTTAATGGGGTCTAAATTCTTCAGATTCTTTTCTGCTGCCAAAAACTGTCACTTCCTGTTTAAAAGTAAAAGTTTTTTTACTGTGCTCAGTCTCACAGTTCTCACAGTTCATTTCATTTAATTCTTGATAATGCAGTTCTGGATTGAGTAGTTTTTAAAAACACGTGATTCTTTCCTTAATAACTGCAAAAACATTACAGAAAACCAAAACGGAGTGTGTCATGTCCTGCTCTGATTGAGGCTACTTCATTTAATTTCTATTAAGTGACCACACATCTGCACTGTCTACTAGGTGTGGGTGGATCAATCCTAAAAATCGATAATGTCGATACCAAAGCTAGTATTGATATCGATCGAAACCCCGACAAAAATATAAATTCTTTGGTTAAATTTTTACTCCTCCGCACTGCTGCTGTTGTTTTCAAAGATGGGACCTAACTATCTTGTCTGTTTGCATCTTTAAGTGCCTGTGTGTAAGCGGCATGCCTGCGTCTGCATGCCAGAGCAAAGCAGACACACACCAGCCCCCCACCTCTTGCTTTGAGATCTCACGTGACTCAGCGTCTCAGGCCAGCAAGGAAACAAGCAGGAGGACACAGACGAAGAAGAAGGATGGAAGCAGGAAAAAGTAGCAGGGTGTGGTTATATTTTCAAGCCGAAAATGAAACAACGGCAACCTGTACAAACTACAAAAAGGCCGTTAAATACAGTGGCAACACCACCAATGTATATTATATATTTATTTTAACTGTTAAACCTTGTCAATTTAAAACAAAAACACCTGAAAGTCATGAAAATGTATTTATATTTAATAATGCATTAATTGTCAAAAAGTATCAGTATCGATCTTGGCAATACTGGTCCAGTATTTACTTGGTATCGGATCAACTCCAGTATCGTTGCAGTATCGCCCAACCCTACTGTTTACACACAGAACAAATTGATTGCTCTGAAAAGAACCAGCTTCAGAACTGAGCTTGTCCAGACTAAATGCTGAATGAAGTATGCTGAGGAACATCTGGACCGTGTTCTTATAAGGAATAGATGCTGCTACAGGTACTGGGACCAATATCTTGGTCTGCATGAAATAATTTCAGCATACGCCTGAAGGTTACGTGTTTTACATTTTTCTATTGTCATTCATTGGCATTTACCTGCAGGTGACTGACTATGCAGAAGGGTTCTGGCCATTTCTGACCACAGGTGGAGGTGGATGACAGCTGATGGGCACGGCCAATTAGAAGATCTCCTGTTGCAGGGTAACAGCTGCCCTCAGTGCAGACGTCATTGAGCTCAGGGAGACTGAGGTGGTTCGTGGGCCCATCCAAAGAGTCCTGAGCATAGCTAAACACCTGTAGGGCTGAAAACGGGGGCTTTATTGTAAAGATTGAAACTAATGTTTTTATTCAGAAATCAAAAAGGACAAGTTTGTCCCACCCACAGTTTTAATTGAAAAGTGGTTGATGCTTGAATTGAACTCATCATCACATACAGTAGGCAATAATCGACTAGTTTTAACATTTGCTCAGAGACGAGATAAAAGTTGCGATGGACGAGCTTAAAAACCGATAACTGTTTTATGCTGCATTTTAGACCAAGCTACAAACTACACTTTATAAAAATATTTCAATAATCACTTTGACTCCGAGTCGAATTTGGAGTTAAATCTAACAGGTCCAGAACGGTTTGTTCCATTTTTGTCCAGATGCCTTAAAACCTGAATTCAATCTGCAAAAAGTCGCGTTCACACAAAGCTTGCAAATTTGCGCTTTGACCCAGACTGGTAAGTTCTGATTAGATCCACCTGGTTTAGTTAAACTTGATTGAAACAAACAAACGTGATCTTAGACTCACCGAACAGAACCGCGAGCTGCAACATGCTGCTGATCCGGTTCACAGTCCTCCAACAACTGGCAATCCAAGCAGATCCGAACTGAATACTAGGAACCTCGCAGGCCGTCTGAGCTCGCAGACTAGCGGAACGTTTAAGATCCCACACCGTCAGACCTGGTCGCTCACCGGCGACCTCACCTCAACACGAACCATCCGCCCGTACTTTCGAAATAAAACGGTTTCTCATACTTGGGCGAACTTCCGTTATTTCAACGGAAATAACAAAAAACCTTTACGTACTTTTGTGTAACTTTTAAATGTCGACTAAAACGTCAAATTTCATTTATTAACGTGTTCGTCTGGCAATCATGTCTATTATTTTTTAGCCTGTCAAGAAATGTTTTTTGACTTTGTGTCCCACAAAAATACAAACTAACAAATTTCCATTTCATTTTTACTGCCAATTAGAAAGTATTAAACATTTGTAAATGTAAAAATGTAAATACAATATTATTTAAAAGTAAAACAAAAAAAAAATGCACCTTTAGGCTGGTGCCTTTATTTTGAAAGGAGAACTGTCTGACTTGCTTTTTTTTTCTTGCTTTTTTGTCTTTGTCTCTTTCATCTTCCTCAAGTTAACCCCATGTAAACAGATCTCCACAGTTCAGTGGTTAACGGAACTAAAAGATTTAAATGCTATCTTAAATGTTACTCTGTGTAAGTGGGTTGCTTCTTTTGGGTCCACAGGGTTTCCTTTTTCAACACAATGTAAAGGATATTAACACAATCCTCTTACTTAAAGCTGAGCAGGAATGAGCAGCAGATCGTTATTGATTGGCTGGTTACTACTTTTATTTGTTTGACATTAATAGTGTTTTTTGTGCAAACATTTAAAATGTTTCGCCTGTTCAGCTGACCCCCCTCCCCCCAGGGTTCACAAACAAAGACATTCCTAAGACCCCCAGCCCCCACAGCTAAACCTCACCTGCAACAACAGAGGATGTGTGTGTGTGTGTGTGTGTGTGTGTGTGTGTGTGTGTGTGTGTGTGTGTGTGTGTGTGTGTGTGTGTGTGTGTGTGTGTGTGTCCTATTGAGGGTGTTGGAGATACCGACCCCCCCACCTGAACATCTAAAAGACTCAGTGTGTGGGCTGTGGACGTGTGGGGGCCTGCGGAAAAAAGTTCTCAGCAGATCACAGTGTTATTTGTCAGAGTGAGGACAAACATTAAGAAGTGATGGGAACAAACGCTGGCCTTTTATCTGCAGCTGTTTGTCCAGATGGTTTTAATCTCGATTCAGTCTGTCCTGAAAATAAAATTTGCTTTCCAGAGACTGTGATTTGTGGGAGTAATCCAACTTCCTGATCCACTGGGAGAAAATAAAATAAATCCCATGTGTGTGACACATATGTTTCACACAACATTCCTCAGTAGAAGGCTTGGTGCATCAAACCAGAGCAACACAACGAAACAGATGATACTTCACAATAAAGACTTTGTTTCCCACTGTGGAATTTGTTTTTGTTCTTTTTTTTTTACACTCTTTTAACCTGAGTGGATCAATTAGAAAAACACTCTGCAGCCAGCCAAACAGAAGATCAGATAAACTTTATTCATCCCGCAGTGGGGAAATTCAGTTGCCAAACCAACTACAAAAAAACAGCAAGATGCATAAACATTATAAAACGTGGACAATTGAGCTGAGGAGATTCTTCCAAATAAATCAATTGGATCTCAGAAAGTTTATATTCAAAACCTGTATGTATTTTATTAATAGCAGACAATCGATGGATTAATTAAATGAGATGTGAAACTATATATATATATATATATATATATATATATATATATATATATATATATATATATATATATATAGCCTGGATCGACTACAAGAAAGCCTATGACTCAATGCCACACACATGGATCACTGAATGCTTGGAGCTGTACAACATCAACAGAACTCTAAGGGCCTTCATTGCAAACTCGATGAGGCTGTGGAAAACCACCCTTGAAGCCAATGGGAAGCCACTTGCCCAAGTATCCATCAAATGTGGCATATACCAAGGAGATGCACTGTCCCCACTGCTGTTCTGCATAGGTCTGAACCCCCTCAGCCAAATAATAAACAAGACTGGCTATGGATACCGACTCCGGAACGGGGCCACCATAAGTCACCTCCTCTACATGGATGACATCAAGCTGTACGCCAAGAGTGAGCGAGACATTGACTCACTGATCCACACCACCAGGATCTACAGCTCGGACATCGGGATGTCATTCGGGCTCGAGAAATGTGGGAGGATGGTGACAAAGAGAGGCAAGGTAATCCACACAGAAGGGGTCTCACTCCCAGAAGGAACAATAGCAGACATTGAGGACAATTACAAGTACCTTGGAATACCACAGGCAAACGGCAACCTTGAACAGGCAACAAGGAATGCGGCAACAGCCAAATACCTCCAACGAGTAAGGCAAGTCCTAAGAAGCCAGCTCAATGGCAAGAACAAATCCCGGGCAATAAACAGCTACGCTCTGCCAGTGATCAGATACCCTGCGGGAAGATTAAGGTGGCCAAAGGAAGAGATACAGACCACAGATGTTAAGACACGAAAGCTCCTCACCATGCATGGAGGGTTCCACCCCAAATCCAGCACCCTGAGACTGTACGCTAGCCGCAAGGAAGGAGGCCGAGGACTAGTGAGCGTGAGAGCCACTATCCAGGATGAAACATCCAAGATCTATAAGTACATCAAGGATAAGGCCCCGACAGATGACGTGCTGAGTGAATGTCTCAGGCAGTGGAGAACAGAGGATGAGATGCTGGAAGAGGGACCATCATGGGAGGACAAGCCCTTGCACGGGATGTACCACCGGAACATAACTGAAGTGGCTGATCTCAACAAATCCTACCAATGGCTTGAAAGGGCTGGGCTGAAGGACAGCACAGAGGCACTCATCCTGGCCGCACAGGAGCAGGCCCTGAGCACCAGAGCCATAGAGGCCCAGATCTACCACACCAGACAAGACCCAAGGTGTAGACTGTGCAAAGAGGCCCCAGAGACGGTCCAGCACATAACTGCAGGGTGTAAGATGCTGGCAGGGAAAGCATACATGGAACGCCATAACCAAGTGGCTGGCATAGTATACAGGAACATCTGCGCGGAGTATGGACTGGAAACCCCAAGGTCAAAGTGGGAAACACCTCCCAAGGTGGTAGAGAACGAGCGAGCCAAAATCCTGTGGGACTTCCAGATCCAGACTGACAGAATGGTAATGGCGAACCAACCAGACATTGTGGTGGTGGATAAAGAGCAGAGGAAAGCCGTAGTGGTGGATGTGGCAATACCAAGCGATGGCAACATCAGGAAAAAGGAACATGAGAAACTAGAGAAATACCAAGGGCTCAGAGAAGAACTGGAGAAGGCTTGGAAGGTGAAGACCACAGTGGTGCCTGTGGTGATCGGAGCACTAGGGGCTGTGACCCCCAAACTGGAGGAGTGGCTACGACAGATCCCTGAAAAAACATCCGAAATCTCAGTCCAGAAAAGTGCAATCCTAGGAACAGCAAGGATACTGCGCAGAACCCTCAAGCTCCCTGGCCTCTGGTAGAGGACCCGAGCTTGGAAAGGGGATGAGACCACCCGCGGAGGGTGAGAATAGAGTGTATATATATATATATATATATATATATATATATATATATATATATATATATATATTTAAGAAAGAAAATATAAGAACCCACAGCCTTCAATTTGAATTTATATAAAGAGATAATATAATCCAAAAATAAGAGAACAGCCAGAGAAACACATGAACCCTTCAGTTTTTCCTGTGATATTTTATATCAAGCACTTTAATTTTTGAAATTTAAAAACAAAACCCAACATACATATCAGCATATCATATTTGCATACAGCTGTGTCGCCTTTGGAGTCCCCAGTGTCTATGAAGCACAGTTGGCGTACACTTTAGCTCGTCTGGAGATTTCTTGATGAAGTGAATCAGCGATGCCCAACAAAGAAAAAACTTCAGCCGATTTATGTTGTTTTATCATGATGAGCTGAAGGATCCTCTGCTCCAGGCCTGAGAAGACAAAAACACACATGCACATTTAGCTGTAATAAAAAAATGAGCAGATCAAATATTTCTGATTACACTATTGGGCATACCCAGTATCTGCCTGAGGTTATCATCCACCTGCTTTGTCATGTTCTCCACCTCATTCACAATGTTCTTCAGTCGTTCTACAGTGTCAGTCTGAAATGTTTGGTTCCAACTTTTCTGTTTCAGAACCTGAAACTGCTTCATTACATCTTCCAGGAGCTGTTAGACACCCATCACATCACCGCCATTAATATTTTCATCATCATATGTGGTACTGTATATGCAATAAAAACCTCTATGCTTCATCTAACTCACAGCATCAGTGTCAGTAGCTGTGGCTAGAGCTGACTCTGAGTTTTTTTTAGCATATCTTGCAGTTTCTCTGTTTTGTTCTGTTTTCTTCATCAGAACTTCGGTGTGCTTCTGCAGATCTTCAGGTTGATTCATCATCAACTTTGTATCCATTTTGTCTAACATGTCTTTAATCTGGAAAATCACAGAAAATGTGACACTGAGCAAATTGAGACAGGGAACAAAGAAAACTACGTAGGCCGTTGTCATTTACCTTGTGGACTTGGTTTCTATTGGTCTCTCTATCGCGGCTTACTGGCTTTAGATCAATGAGAGCTTTAGCCAGTTCTTCCTTTGATTCTTTAATGTCTCTGCCTACCTTTGTCATCTCAGCATTTATTGTCCATTTCCTTAACAAACAGAGGTGAGAGCATTATTAAGAAAAGACACCAAACATAATCAGTTGTCGTTTATTTGACATCTCTGTAGTCATGAGGTTTGGGCAAGTTAGACAATTGCCAACACCAGTGAGTTATAGGTGGATCTGAAACTCATAATATGTAAAAAGGGAAATATTAAAATGAAAACCGTGAAACTGCCATATAACAAATGTGTTTGTACATATTAATAATAAGATGTTGCTTGTTTTGGTTCTGTGCTCTCTTAAACAACCCTGACCTGTTAACACCAAAGTTTTATCCTGAATTTGCAAATGACCAACGGAATATGTTGCTTAGCCTCCCTACTCTGTGACAACTCAGAGTGGAGCCCAGGACACAGTCATATATGCGTCTCTGCATGTTCTCTACAGCCGTCACCCCCTCTTAGTCTTAGTTATCACATAGAGACTGTGTCTGCTCCCCGACCACCTAACCTATACTGTACAAGTCACAATCAAATTAAAGAGGAGTGACTTACGAGAATTTAATAAACATCAAAATGGGTCCTCTTACAAAACAAAGTAATAATAATTTAATAAAGTGTGGTTTATTAAATATCAGATCTATTCAATTTAATCAGATCTCTCTCATCTAAATCCTTGTTTTTAAGTGACTTGACCATCATATTGATCAGTTCTGTCTCACTGAAACCTGGCTGCAGCAGGATGAATATGTTAGTTTAAATGAGAGAAGAATCAACTATCATATCCCTAGAAGTACAGGTAGAGGTGGAGGTGTAGCAGCAATTTATAACTCAGACTTAGTAATTACTGATAAACCTAAACATAGTTCTCATTTGAGAGTCTCACTCTGAGCCTTTCTCACCAAGACTCTAAGACTCAGAAGCCAGTTGTGTTTTGTATAGTTTTGTACTAAATTCTCTGAATTCTTATCTAACGTTATATTACAGAGACTAGAACATAGAATCAGAATTAAAGGAACAGCATTAGGATAGTACCATAGGGTTCTGTGCTTGGTCCAATTCTGTTTAGCCTATACTGTACGTGTCTCCTGTAGGTGAGATTAATAGGAAGCATTCTATTAATTTTTTATTATCATGCAGATGATACTCAGCTATATATGTCCTTGGAACCAAATGAAACAGATCAACTAGTCAAAATTCAAAGTTGTTTAAAAGACATCAAATTCTGGATGTTCCCAAACTTCCTTCAAATAAATTCATATAAAACTAAAATTCTTATTGTTGGGCCCTGGATGGCATAACATTAGCTTCAGATTCTACTGTGAGGAATCTCGGTGTCATCTTTGACCAGGAGCTCTCTTTTACATCATACATTAAACAAAGAGATAACCTTGTTGTGATTTGGCGCTATATGAATAAATTGGATTTAATTTAATTGAATAAACCAGGATGAGTTTAATAAATGTAATGGGAAAATTGTGCCTTTGTGTTATTTCTTATCCAACACACTCGTCATGTGCTGGTTAGGTGCAATACTGAACTGAACATTCTTACACAAACAACTAATCTCTTGTGCCCTGTCGTACATCAAGTCTAAACAGCTGATGTTCCATTTGACTGACTAATAATTTATGATATATGTTTGTCTTTTACACCCGGACTCTGGCTTCATCCTATCTGATTCCCAAGGCTGTTAGAGCAAATGCGTCTTGTCCTGGAAGCTTGGTGTTCCTTTTTTTGGATAACAGAACAGGATGATGTCATGATATCTTGCTGTGAGTAAGAATGCAAACATTCTTACTCACAGCAAGATAAGGTGGCAAAAACAATTCCATTGCTGCAGAGAGACATTCCACCAGAGCTAGAGAAAGGGGTTAAAAGGCAGAAGCAGCTTGAGGATCGTGGGCTTTTTGCATCACACCTTCGTGGTGTGTGCACTGATCTCCCCAGCTGGCTTTTGGTTTGTTGATGTGCACGATCAACATCCATGTTTTTGATTCGCTTTCCCCATTATTTTTATTTTCTTTATTATTTCAATAAATCGCACCAAAGGACAACTCTCTCATCTGCCTCTATATGGGAAATTTCCACCACAGTAAAACAGGTGATGCCTACTCCCAGCATGGGAAGAGAGTGATCATATGTTTTCCTGTGGTTGTTCTGTTGGCCTCCCGCCTCATGCAGCGATTTGTTAGTTCTATTGTGTGTTTTCTGACTGAGTAGCCACTTTTAGTTCCTGCATTTTCATCATGGGATCTGTCACTTAACCAGGGCCAGATTGTCTTGTCTTGGTTCTCCTGCTCTTAACACATCCTATATTTTAGTTCTAGACTGAGAATTTGTTGTATTTGTACCAACTTTGAATTTCTTTCTTTCATCTGTGCATACTGACTTGAGCTCGTGAGCTTTCTGCAGCAGGTCCAGGGCATTTTCACTGTGTGCCTCCAGATTTGTCAGGTCATCTTGGAAGTTTGTAGTATTTGATGGCACATTATAGATGTTACCAAACACTGTCTGAATGTGATCCGGTGACTGAGGCAGCTGAATGGTTAGAACAGCTTGGATCATATTCTGGATGTCTTCTGCAGGAACCATCTCATCTGTCAGAAAAGGAAACTTGACGGTGACACTTTGAACCAAGTGTATATCTGTTTGAGATTTATTACATACTGTACGTCTCTGACTGATTGTATCAGCAAATGTGTTAATCTGTTAAAGATGACTAGTGTGTGGGAAAGTGCTTTGAAACAGCAGCTACGATAATTCACTCTAGCTGATTATGTTATTGTTCAGCAACCCCTGGAACCAAGTGATCAGAAGATACATACTAAAGTTCCAGAGCAAGCAAAGGTCACCAGACACTTGACACCCAGATTCCAATAGATTCTTAAACACTCACCCATCAGGTAGGCTTTTGCTTGTTGGGTTAGCTTCCAGGTTCTATTCTTCTCTCTTTTGAACAAGTCTGTGTTGTTATTGATCCTGTCCTGCAGTTCTTTGGCCTGGTCTTTGCTGTTCTGAGCCAAATGTCTGGTTTTGCTGATCTGATACAAAACGAAAGTAAAGCCTTTATGTTTAGTGAGATGTCACTTCACTGCCTATGCCATCAAATGATAATAGCATAAATCATCATCTGGGAATAATAAATCTTTGCAGGATGGAGGTTGAGCTGCTTTAACATTTGTCTGTCTCTGCTGTCCTAATTCAATATGGTGTCAATGTTACAGTGTAAGTGTAAAAAAGCACCTGGTTCCTGGACTCCTCAAGTCTGTATGGGAGCAAAGTGAGATGATTCTTGGCTTTGTCAGCTGTTTCTGATGCTTTCTGACTAACATGAAGGACTCCATTACAGTTTAGACCACCCTGTCTTTTCTCCAGTTTGAGTTTACACAGAGCTCCACCAAATCCTGAACAGTGCTCCAGAACCGGTCCCCCACAGATCTGCATGAAACCACAAAAGACCAGAATTATTGACCTCTTCATGACATTAATTGTTCTTTTTATTCAACTTTATTGAAAGCGTCTATTTACTGCCATGTGATTTACATGTGTCTGCAACGATGCTGGGTGTGAACTCACCTGTTTGCTGAGGTTAACCACAGTGAGCTCATTGGTATTCTTCATAAGGGAAGTCAAAGTACCTCTGCTGCACATGCTCAGTTTGCTTTTGACTTCCTGTCTTGTGTCTATGGAGTGTTCCATAACTGTGGTTGCATTTCTTAGTCTCCCATCATCGGTCAGGAAACTAGCGTGAAGGTTCTGAATATGAATCAGGAGCTCTGCAGCAGGTCAGATACAAATTTAAATGACAGATTACAGATAGCATGATCATAGGTAAAGCTTTGATAGATGAGGTCATAGATGGAACTGCGACATAACTTAAACTGATTAGGATGGGTGTACACATATAAGTAATAAGATGTTTAAATAAACCTACCAGCTGTTATGGATCCAGCATTTTCATCATGTGTTGTGCTTAGTTTCCGGTCTTATTTTGGCATTTCCTGTCTTGTTTCCTGTCTGCCTTAGTTCTTGTTTACTTACCTAGTCATGTGTCACCACTTTCTGTTTTATTTTGGTATCACATCCGGTTTTGTTCTGTTCTGTTTAGTTCCAGCCTGTTCAGCTAGTCATGTGATTTCACCACCTGCATTCCGTTATTCATGAGTTGTTTACTTATACTCCTGCACTTTTTCTGGTTTTGCTAGATTGTTAGTTCATATCCGTACGTCTACTCTCCAGCATTCACCCAAGTAAGTATTCTGTGTACCGACCCTGGATGTTGTTTCTGACCATGTCTTGCTTCCTCCCCATCTGTACTGTTTTTGACTCTGCCTTGTGGCTTGAACCTTGCCTGGAGACCAACTGCTATTGCCTGACCCCTGTCAGTACCGTTGTCTTCATCCTGTTACTCTGTGTACCGACCTTTGCCTGCCTACATTCAATCCTGTACATTCAAGATCTGTCTGTGCTGTGCATTTGGGTCCTTCATCGTGTTGATTCCTGACACCAGCTGAGTTCTTTCAAAAACTGTGTGCAAGTGTACCCAGAAGAATTGCTGTGTTGCAGGCAAAAGATTCAAGATATAATAAATTATAAATAATTAGTAATTTAAAAAGATGGGAAATTAAATGGAATGAAAGGAGGGGACACACTCTGTTTAGGTAGACTGAGCAATATATATACATGAGTGTATACATGAGAACATGAGAAAATGTGTCCTTGCTCTTTGGACCACTATGAGTGGTGGGCTGTAAACCAAACGAATAACACTGTTCCAAATCTTCAGGAAGCTCTTAGAGGCTGAGCACATTAATGTACCTTCCTTCCTTTTGTCATTGACCTGGTCCATCGTCAGCTTCTCTTTCAAGTTGTTAAATAGTTTCCTAAAACCCAGATGAATGTTGTTGATTTCAGTGGTGAGGAGAGGAGATAGATCCATCAGCATTATGTTGGTGTCAATGGTGTCTTTCAGCCTTCTGTAAATGGAAAGCATTTTTTAAAGGTCATAGACTTAGAGTGAAAACCCAACAGGAGGCTGAAGAGGATACAACAGAAACATAATTTTATAGTGTGTCAGTCATACTTAGCTATGAAGCCTCTGGACCCTTGAGATCAATGACTGCAGAACTCACCTGACTCTCAAACATACTTTCTCCACCTTCTCCACCTTTGGCAGCGAGAGTTCTGTCAAGTTGCTGAGACCCTCTAGCTTGGAGTACATAGTCAGTATTTGTTGATGAAAGTCTCCCAATGGGAGGTCCATGCTCTGGTAGGAAATAAAGCTTTTCATTTTCTGGGCCGCTTGCTGAACATCGGTGACATGTTGCGACCAGAGGGTGGTGCACATATGGCACTGCTCACAGCCTGGAAACAACGGCATGTGGCCAGGGGCGCACTCATCGCAGAAGATACCGGTGACTCCCATTCGACAGATACACTCGCCAGTTTCAGGATCGCATGACGGATGCTCACTTCCTTCCCGGTTGCAGTCACAAGCTAAAAATCAAACTGCAAATAAATAAAACTTCATACAAAGGGTTTAATAAATTGTGTATGTGTTTTTTACTTACAGACACATTGTAGGTCTGAATTCCCAAAATAGTTTTCTCCACATTCGTCACACCGTACTCCTCTGAACTCAGCACGACATGGACATTGTCCCGTCACCTGTATGCATTACAGCTGTTTTATTATTACTTTAACAAATACGTCTTGTCCTATTAGGTTTTTGTATTTATGTATATCGCTTAAATGTGCTATAAACTTCAATAACTCAGTCTAATCAAACTGCATTATGTCTTTAATCAAAGCAAAACATCAGTGTTGTTCTGTACTGTAAACTAATGACCTATTCCTGAAACAGAACTGTTGAGGTCTTGCCTTGTTGCAGATGTTCGACAAGGAGTTAACAGGATGACAGCTGCAGGACTGACATCCCAACGCTCCGTTCAGGTTCCAGTATCCATCCTCACACTGGTCACAGAGGAAGCCCACCACAGCGCTTCTGCAGGGACATGCTCCTGATGTAGGATCACAGAAGCAGGGGCTCCTCAGTGGACACTGACTGACTTCTGTTCCCCGTCGGTCACACAAGCATTCTGGGAAACGTGCAATGTGTTTATGACATACGAATGTGGGGTAAAGGTTCAGGTGATGTAGAGCTCATCACAGTGAATGCTGTAAACTACTCTTCAGTTTTCTTTCATCTTTATCTACTTTAACATACTTTAAGCTACAGACACCAATTAAACTACAAAACAACTACAAACTACAAAACGTAATCACAATCGCGTCCCGGGGGGTGGAGAGGTGGTGAGTTGAGGGCGCAAATCATGATGTCACCTAGGGTGCCAACTTGGCCAGGGCCGGCCCTGGACAGCTCAAACTCCTAATGCTCAGTGTCCATATCAGCTCCATGCATATTACTAATGAGTTCACTACACTAGTAATTAAGCACACAATTCCTCTAAATCCTTTCAAAATAAAAGCGCTAGCTATTCAATTCAATTCAATTCAATTTTATTTATATAGCGCCAAATCACAACAAAGTTATTTCAAGGCACTTTACAAAGTAAGGTTTAAAACCTCACACAACTAAACCCAACAAATCCCACATACAGCAAGCATTTAATTTGACAGCAACAGTGGAGAGGAAAAACTCCCTCTCTAACGAGGAAGAAACCTCCAGCAGAACCAGACTGGATGTGGGCGGCCATCTGCCTCGACCGGTTGGGGTGAGAGGATAGAGAGATAGAAAAGCAGAGCAACAGCAACAAGCAACAACAAGCAACAACAGAGCACAGGCAGGATGGTAGGACCAGGGACTGGATGCAGGCAGGATGGTTGGATCCGCAGCTGCCCATCACAGACACCAAACTTTGAGTCCAATGATACCTGTGGGTGAGGACAGAGAGGGAGAAAGAGTGGGGGTGGGGGGGAGAGAGGAGAGAAGCACAACTACTGGACAGAAAGAGACAAGGTTAGTTAAACATGGGACAATGATGGGAGGTTATGGGACAGAGGAGGTAGAAGGAAACAGAGGAGCTCAGTGTATAAATTAAGTCCCCCAGCAGTCTATGTCTATTGCAGCTTAACTAAGAGATGGTTCCTGTGACTAGCAATAATTGCCAGTGACCTGAACCATCTCTAACTATAAGCTTTATCAAAAAGGAAGGTTTTAAGCCTAATCTTAAAGGTGGAGAGTGTGTCAGCTTCTCGAACCTGAAGAGGGAGCTGGTTCCAGAGGAGAGGAGCTTGGTAGCTAAAAGCTCTGCCCCCTGTTCTACATTTAAACACTCTAGGAACCGTAAGTAGCCCAGCGCTCTGAGAACGAAGTGTTCTGCTGGGAGCATAAGGAACTATAAGGTCTTTAAGATAAGAAGGAGCTTTATCATTGAGTACTTTGTATGTGAGTAGGAGAATTTTAAATTCTATCCTACATTTTACAGGCAGCCAGTGCAGAGAAGCTAATGTAGGAGAAATGTGATCTCTCTTTCTAAGTCCTGTCAGAACTCTGGCTGCAGCATTTTGAATGAGCTGTAGGCTTTTTAAGGAGCTGTTAGGACATCCTATGAGTAAGGAGTTACAGTAGTCCAGCCTAGAGGTAACAAATGCATGGATCAGTTTCTCTGCATCGCTCTGAGAGAGGATGCTTCTGATTTTAACTATATTTCTAAGGTGGAAGTAGGCGGTTCTGGAGATTTGTTTAATGTATGATGTAAAAGAGAGATCCTGGTCAAACATGACACCAAGGTTCCTCACAGTAGAATCTGAAGCTAATGTTATGCCATCCAGGGTGGCTATCTGACTTAATAGTGTCTCTCTCAGATTTTTAGGCCCAACAATAAGAATCTCGGTTTTATCTGAGTTTAGTTGAAGGAAGTTTTGGGACATCCAGGATTTGATGTCTTTTAAACAACCCTGACTTTTGACTAGTTGATCTGTTTCATTTGGTTCCAAGGACATGTATAGCTGAGTATCATCTGCGTAAAAATGAAAATTAATAGAATGCTTTCTAATAATCTCACCTAGAGGAGACATGTATAAGCTAAACAGAATTGGACCCAGCACAGAACCCTGTGGAACTCCATAGCTAATCCTTGTGCGTGTGGAGAATTTATCATTAACATGAACAAACTGGAATCTGTTCAACAAATAGGATTTAAACCATCCCAATGCTGTTCCATTAATCCCGATTCTATGTTCTAGTGTCTGTAATAGAATGTGATGATCAATTGTATCAAATGCAGCACTAAGATCTAACAGGACAAGGACAGAAACTAGACCATTGTCCGAAGCTAATAGAAGATCATTAGTGACTCTAACCAGAGCTGTTTCTGTGCTATGATGTTTTCTAAATCCTGACTGAAAATCTTCATACAGGTTATTCCCACTAAGGTGGTCAGATAATTGTTTAGCCACGATTTTTTCCAGAATCTTGGAAATAAAGGGTAAATTTGAAATGGGCCTATAGTTGGCTAGTTGTCCAGGGTCAAGGGTTGGTTTTTTCAATAGAGGTTTGACCACAGCCACCTTAAAAGCCTGTGGTACATAGCCTAGTTGTAAAGATTGGTTGATTTGATTTAATATGGATGAGCTGATTAAAGGTAGAGCTTCTTTGAGTAATCTGGTTGGGATTGGATCTAAAAGACAAGTGGACGACTTGGAAGAGTTAATTATTGAGGTAAACTCCATAGGAGTTATGGGGAAGAAGCTGTCTAGGTAAGACAGAAGATTTGGTAAATTTAAAGTTGATGGATGTAGACAGTGCTTTCTGTCATTTGGAAGAGGTCGCTGCTGAATGTTTTTTCTAATTTAAGGGGATAGTAGACTCAACACAGCTATGACTCTTAGTCAGCCTGGCTACAGTGCTGAAAAGAAACCTGGGGTTGTTTTTGTTTTCCTCAATTAGGGAGGAATAATATGTTTTTCTAGCAGCACAAAGTGCTTTTTTATATTTCATTAGACTGTCCTTCCATGCGATGCAGTTTACATTTATTTTGTTGGAACGCCACTGTCTTTCTAGTTGTCTAGTCCTTTGCTTTAGGCTGCGGATCTCTGAGTTATACCACAGAGCTAACCTCCTCTGATTCACTGTCTTCTTCTTCAGAGGAGCCACTGCGTCTAACATTGTACGTAGAGAAGCTGCAGCATCATCTACAAGACAGTCAACCTGTTCATAAGGATTAAGGTGACTGTTCTCTGTGTATCTGCAAGACATTGAGGCAAAAGATGATGGAATCATCTGCTTGAATCTGGCAACAGCATTGTCAGATAAACATCTGCTATAGTAACATTTCTTTCCAGCTGTTATAGGGTCAGTTGTGCTAAATTCAAAAGTTAATAGGAAATGGTCAGATAACAGAGGGTTTTGGGGAAGAACTATTAAATTATCAATTTCAACTCCATATGTCAGGACAAGATCTAGGGTGTGGTTAAAACGATGAGTGGGTTCATTTACCTGCTGTGTAAAACCAATAGTGTCTATTAAGGAGTTAAAAGCAGTGCTGAGACAGTTGCTGTCAACATCTACATGAATGTTAAAGTCTCCCACTACAATGACTTTATCTGTGCTAAGAACTAAGTCAGATAAGAATTCAGAGAATTCAGTTAAGAACTCTGAATATGGAGCAGGAGGACGGTAAACAATACAGAACACAACTGGTTTCTGAGTTTTAGAGTCTGGGTGAGAAAGGCTCAGAGTGAGGCTCTCAAATGAGTTATAACTATGTTTAGGTTTAGGAGTAATTAATAAATCTGATTTATGTCATGATCTGGCTTTGTGTTTCTAGTTGTTTCCTGTTTTATTTTGGTAGTCTCCTCGTTTCTGTTCCTGTTTTAGCTTTCTTGTCTTGTCACAGCTGTCCCTGCTCATTACCCACACCTGCACTCTGTTAGTCATCAAGTCACTGTGTATTTAACCACCACCTGTGTCCTTAGTTCCCTGCCAGATTGTCGTATTCGAGTCCCCTGAGTGTTCGTGTTTCTTGTGTATCCCTGCGTTGAGCGTCCCTAGTTTCCTGAGTTCCCTGAATGTTCGTGTTCTCGTATCTTGTTCCTGTTTGCCCTGCGCCGTGTATCCTGCCCGTGAAAGAACCTGGACTGATTATCTACTGATCGTGAGTTTTTGCCTGTTCCCTGTCTGTACTTTCGCCGAGCTTTTTGTGTATGACCTGGACCGTCTGACCCTGCCCTGAGAATTAAACCTTTTGTTGATTATACTCTCGCCTCCGTGCTGTGCATGTGGGTTCGCCGCCTGCCCGAGTTCCTGACAGAACAATCTGGCCAAACTTGGACCCAGCCAGCACTTAGCCTCCGGTCAGGTCAGTGACTGTTTTTCCTTGTTTTTTTTTACGGCGAATATAACTCTCCCACGGAAGTATGGAGTTTACCTGCGCCGAGCTACCCAGCGACCTACATAAGTATTTCGAGATCCTTGCGGAGGATTACCGACGGGCTAGTAACTCGGAGGATCAGCGCAGCGCCGTAGAGGTGGCAATAGTGACGCTGGAGGACGATGGCACCGCGTTAGATCACCCCAGCGTTCATCGCCTCTACGAGCGACTATGCGCGAAGTTTGATGAATTAAGCGACACGCTCTGTACCACGCCAGCGCCAGTCGCACCGCCTATGGTTTCGGTTTCCTCCTCCCCGCCCCGTCGGATCGTCGTGCCTACACCAACCTGCCCAGCTCCATGGTTATTTCCCTGGGAGGATTTCCTGCTCTCACGCGGCCCTCAGTCTCCAGTTCCGCCGCGCGCTGCTCAGCCTCCAGTTCAGCCGCGCGCCGCTCAGCCTCCAAGTCAGCCGCGCGCTGCTCAGCCTCCAAGTCAGCCGCGCGCTGCTCAGTCTCCAGTTCAGCCGCGCGCTGCTCAGTTTCCAGTTCAGCCGCGCGCTGCTCAGTCTCCAAGTCAGCCGCGCGCTGCTCAGTCTCCAAGTCAGCCGCGCGCTGCTCAGTCTCCAAGTCAGCCGCGCGCTGCTCAGTCTCCAAGTCAGCCGCGCGCTGCTCAGTCTCCAAGTCAGCCGCGCGCTGCTCAGTCTCCAAGTCAGCCGCGCGCTGCTCAGCCTCCAAGTCAGCCGCGCGCTGCTCAGTTTCCAGTTCAGCCGCGCGCTGCTCAGTCTCCAAGTCAGCCGCGCGCTGCTCAGCCTCCAAGTCAGCCGCGCGCTGCTCAGTCTCCAGTTCAGCCGCGCGCTGCTCAGTCTCCAGATCAGCCGCGCGCTGCCCAGACCCCAGTTCAGCCGTGTGTTACTCATGCCCCGGTGCAGCCCTGTCGTCTCCAGGCCCCAGCCCAGTCGAACCTAGTCCAGACCCCAGTTCAGCCGTGTGTTACTCATGCCCCGGCGCAGCCCTGTCGTCTCCAGGCCCCAGCCCAGTCGAACCTAGTCCAGACCCCAGATCAGCCATGTGTCGCCCAGACCCCAGATCAGCCGTGTGTCGCCCAGACCCCAGATCAGCCGTGTGTCGCCCAGACCCCAGATCAGTCGTGTGTTGCCCAGACCCCAGTTCCGTCCTTGTCCCCGTCAGAGGGCACCGCCCGTCTGACGATTGTTAACCCCACCCAATCAGGCCCGTCGTCTTCCCCGTCGAGCTCGGCAGCCGTAAGTTGTCATGCCAGCTCCGGAGTTGACGCCGTTCCAGTCCCTGTCGGCCATGTTGCGGCCGTTCCAGTCCCTGTCGGCCATGTTGCGGCCGTTCTAGTTCCTGTCGGCTCCTCAGAGGAGGACGCCGTTCTAGTTCCTGTCGGCTCCTCAGAGGAGGACGCCGTTCCTGTTCCCGTCGGCCATATTGAGGCCGTTCTAGTTCCAGTTCCTGTCGGCTCCTCAGAGGAGGACGCCGTTCTAGTTCCTGTCGGCCAAGCAGAGGCCGTTCCAGTTCCTGTCGGCCATGTTGCGGTCGTTCCAGTTCCTGTCGGCCATGTTGCGGTCGTTCCAGTTCCTGTCGGCCATGTTGAGGTCGTTCCAGTTCCTGTCGGCCATGTTGAGGTCGTTCCAGTTCCTGTCGGCCATGTTGAGGTCGTTCCAGTTCTTGTCGACCAAGTTGAGGTCGTTCCAGTTCCTGTTCCTGTCGGCCATGTTGAGGTCGTTCCAGTTCCTGTCCCTGTCGACCAAGTTGAGGTCGTTCCAGTTCCTGTTCCTGTCGGCCATGTTGAGGTCGTTCCAGTTCCTGTCCCTGTCGACCAAGTTGAGGTCGTTCCTGTCCCTGTCCCTGTCGACCAAGTTGAGGTCGTTCCAGTTCCTGTCCCTGTCGACCAAGTTGAGGTCGTTCCAGTTCCTGTCCCTGTCGACCAAGTTGAGGGCGTTCCCGAAGGCCAAGTTGAGGGCGTTCCCGTAGGCCAAGTTGAGGGCGTTCCCGTAGGCCAAGTTGAGGGCGTTCCCGTAGGCCAAGTTGAGGGCGTTCCCGTAGGCCAAGTTGAGGGCGTTCCCGAAGGCCAAGTTGAGGGCGTTCCCGAAGGCCAAGTTGAGGGCGTTCCCGTAGGCCAAGTAGAGGGCGTTCCCGTAGGCCAAGCAGAGGTCACCCCTGTCTTTGACCCCGTTCCTGTCGACCCTGTAGCGGTCGTTCCAGTCCCCGTTCCTGTCGACCCTGTAGCGGTCGTTCCAGTCCCCGTTCCTGTCGACCCTGTAGCGGTCGTTCCAGTCCCCGTTCCTGTCGGCCCTGTAGCGGTCGTTCCAGTCCCCGTTCCTGTCGGCCCTGTAGCGGTCGTTCCAGTCCCCGTCCCTGTCGGCCCTGTAGCGGTCGTTCCAGTCCCCGTCACCCGTGGAGCCGCAGCGCCCGCCGGCCCCCAGGAGGAGGTCGCGCCAGTCGCAGTTCCTGCGCACCTCCAGGAGGAGGTCGCGCTAGCCGCAGTTCCTGCGCACCTCCAGGAGGAGGTCGCGCTAGCCGCAGTTCCTGCGCACCTCCAGGAGGAGGTCGCGCTAGCCGCAGTTCCTGCGCACCTCCAGGAGGAGGTCGCGCTAGCCGCAGTTCCTGCGCACCTCCAGGAGGAGGCCGCGCTAGCCGCAGTTCCTGCGCACCTCCAGGAGGAGGTCGCGCTAGCCGCAGTTCCTGCGCACCTCCAGGAGGAGGTCGCGCTAGCCGCAGTTCCTGCGCACCTCCAGGAGGAGGTCGCGCCAGCTACAGCTCCTACGCACCTCCAGGAGGAGGTTGCGCCAGCCGCAGCTCCTACGCACCTCCAGGAGGAGGTTGCGCCAGCCGCAGTTCCTGCGCACCTCCAGGAGGAGGTTGCGCCAGCCGCAGTTCCTGCGCACCTCCAGGAGGAGGTTGCGCCAGCCGCAGTTCCTGCGCACCTCCAGGAGGAGGTTGCGCCAGCCGCAGTTCCTGCGCACCTCCAGGAGGAGGTTGCGCCAGCCGCAGTTCCTGCGCACCTCCAGGAGGAGGTTGCGCCAGCCGCAGTTCCTGCGCACCTCCAGGAGGAGGTTGCGCCAGCCGCAGTTCCTGCGCACCTCCAGGAGGAGGTTGCGCCAGCCGCAGTTCCTGCGCACCTCCAGGAGGAGGTTGCGCCAGCCGCAGTTCCTGCGCACCTCCAGGAGGAGGTTGCGCCCGCCGCAGTCCCGGCGGACCCCCAGGAGGGGGTCGCGCCCGTCGTAGTTCTTGCCGACCTCCAGGAGGGGGTCGCTCCCGTCGTAGTTCCTGCCGACCTCCAGGAGGGGGTCGCTCCCGCCGTAGTTCCTGCCGACCTCCAGGAGGGGGTCGCTCCCGTCGTAGTTCCTGCCGACCTCCAGGAGGGGGTCGCTCCCGTCGTAGTTCCTGCCGACCTCCAGGAGGGGGTCGCTCCCGTCGTAGTTCCTGCCGACCTCCAGGAGGGGGTCGCTCCCGTCGTAGTTCCTGCCGACCTCCAGGAGGGGGTCGCTCCCGTCGTAGTTCCTGCCGACCTCCAGGAGGGGGTCGCTCCCGTCGTAGTTCCTGCCGACCTCCAGGAGGGGGTCGCTCCCGTCGTAGCTCCTGCCGACCTCCAGGAGGGGGTCGCTCCCGTCGTAGCTCCTGCCGACCTCCAGGAGGGGGCCGCTCCCGTCCCGGCTCCGGCCGCACCAGCATCGGTTCCTGGCGGTCCGGCTCCGGCCGCATCTGCATCGGTTCCTGGCGGCCCGGCTCCGGCCGCATCTGCATCGGTTCCTGGCGGCCCGGCTCCGGCCGCATCTGCATCGGTTCCTGGCGGTCCGGCTCCGGCCGCATCTGCATCGGTCCCTGGCGGTCCGGCTCCGGCCGCATCTGCTTCGGTTCCTGCCTCTCGTCGCGGTGGTCCAAGGAGGACGCCGCTGGTTCCTGCCTCGTCTCTGCCTTTGCTGCCGGACTGGTGGCCTCGCCCTCGGCGCATCCTGCTGCTGGGATGGCGCTGCCTCCTGCGGCGCCGTCCGCCTCGACTCCTCAACCGCCTGGATCAGCGTCCGCCTGGAGGCCGCTGACATGCGGGGTGGTCCCCGGGGACATCGTCCCAGCTCAAGGGCACTAAGAGTGCCATCCTGGCTCAGCGGCTGCTGGGCTGGGTCTCGCCACGCCATCACCCTCCGTGAGGGAATCCCTGAACTTCGTGTCTTCCCTGTTCGTGGACCTTGTTGTGGACTATTGTTTTGGCCCTCCCCCGGTCCTCCCTCCACCCACCCTGCTCATGTACCTTGAGGGGTAGGGATTCGGTCCCTCCGCCTGGGACCACCCTCCGCCCGCCCTGGTTTGGGGGGGGGGCTTCCGTAGGCGCCGTGGAAGGCGCCATAGGGGGGGGGGTACTGTCATGATCTGGCTTTGTGTTTCTAGTTGTTTCCTGTTTTATTTTGGTAGTCTCCTCGTTTCTGTTCCTGTTTTAGCTTTCTTGTCTTGTCACAGCTGTCCCTGCTCATTACCCACACCTGCACTCTGTTAGTCATCAAGTCACTGTGTATTTAACCACCACCTGTGTCCTTAGTTCCCTGCCAGATTGTCGTATTCGAGTCCCCTGAGTGTTCGTGTTTCTTGTGTATCCCTGCGTTGAGCGTCCCTAGTTTCCTGAGTTCCCTGAATGTTCGTGTTCTCGTATCTTGTTCCTGTTTGCCCTGCGCCGTGTATCCTGCCCGTGAAAGAACCTGGACTGATTATCTACTGATCGTGAGTTTTTGCCTGTTCCCTGTCTGTACTTTCGCCGAGCTTTTTGTGTATGACCTGGACCGTCTGACCCTGCCCTGAGAATTAAACCTTTTGTTGATTATACTCTCGCCTCCGTGCTGTGCATGTGGGTTCGCCGCCTGCCCGAGTTCCTGACAATTTATAAACTGCTGCTACTCCTCCACCTCTACCTGTACTTCTTGGAACATGATAGTTGATGTGACTCATTGGAGTCGACTCATTTAAAATAACATATTCATCCTGCTGCAGCCAGGTTTCAGTGAGACAGAACAGATCTATGTGATGGTCACTTATCAAGTCATTTATTAAAAAGGATTTAGATGAGAGAGATCTGATATTTAATAAACCACACTTTATTAGCTTACTATTACTTTGTTCCGTAAGAGGAACTGTTTTGATGTTTATTAAATTCTGGTAAGTCACTCCTCTTTGATTTGTTTGTGACTTGTATAGTTTAGGTGGTCGAGAAGCAGACACAGTCTCTATGCGATAACTAAGACTAAGAGTGGGTCGCGGCTGTAGAGAACATGCAGAGAGGCGTAGCTATAGCACCAATTCTCCTTTTGACTGTGTATTTATGACTAGTCAATGAGACTATTTTATAATTCAGCCACAATCCACACGCTTATTCCAATTTTTTTCATAATAAAAGCACCAATAAAAATTGTTAGCTTAAATAGCACTAATTCTGATTTGACTGTTTTTTCATGACTGGTTAATGAGAATATTCTACATTTAAGCAATTACCAACACACATACTTTCAGAATAAAGGTACCTAATAAAATCTTTATTCACTTTAAATCACTTTATTAGTGATATTTCCGCTTTTGACTGGTTGTTTTTATGTCTAGTCAATGAGACTATTTTACAGTTTACCATAACCACACACACACTTACTTTAAATATTTTCAAAATCAAAGTAAGAATCAAAATATTACCCTTTATTAATAATATTTCTGCTTTTGACTGTTTATTTTTATGACTAGTTATTAAGACTAGATAGAACGTCCTCTAAATCCTTTCAAAATAAAAAGCCCCAATACAAATCTTTTGTTTTTGACAATATTTCTGCTTTTGAATGTTTTTATGACTAGTTATTAAGACTATTTTACAATTTGCACTTACCCACACATGCTTCCTCCAAATGCTTTCAAAATAAAAGCACAAATTCATTTTATTATTTTAATAGTCTTTTTTATGTCTCTGCCTGCTTAATGCCTGCTAACAATGGGACTATTTTACGGTTTAGCAATTACCCACACACAAATTCTTTCAAAATAAAAGCACCAATTAAAATGTTTAGCTTTTGTAGTATTTTCTCTGCTTCAGATTGTTTATCTAACGTTACTGAAGACTATTTTACAATTTAGCAATTTGCCACACTTTCTCCAAATCCCTTCAAAATAAAAGCACAAGTAAAAATGATTATAATTACTACAGATTTTTTGCTTCTGACTTTTTTTTCTGAGAAAATGTTATAGTTTAGTATAGTTTTATTGTGAAACCCTTTTAAAATAAAAGCATACATTTTTTGCTATTTTACTTGATTATGTAGAAAATTGAATTAAAATAAGGTCTTCTTAGCAGAGTTGTGACTGGTAGTCACAGAGAACATCCTTAATAAAACCTTCTCAATTTGAAATTCAGCTGCCTTTTCTGCAGCCACTTTGAGTTGTGTTTACTGCTTATGCAACTTTGAGCTATTCTTTCAACTCTTGAACTCAAAAATGAAGACTGTAATATTTTCCATCAACCATAACTAAATATTACACACTCCATTCAGCACATTCAGCAATTTTTCAACTTTAGCAAATATATATATATATATATATAACACTCTATTCTCACCCTCCGCGGGTGGTCTCATCCACTTTCCAAGCTCGGGTCCTCTACCAGAGGCCAGGGAGCTTGAGGGTTCTGCGCAGTATCCTTGCTGTTCCTAGGACTGCACTTTTCTGGACTGAGATTTCGGATGTTTTTCCAGGGATCTGTCGTAGCCACTCCTCCAGTTTGGGGGTCACAGCCCCTAGTGCTCCGATCACCACAGGCACCACTGTGACCTTCACCTTCCAAGCCTTCTCCAGTTCTTCTCTGAGCCCTTGGTATTTCTCTAGTTTCTCATGTTCCTTTTTCCTGATGTTGCCATCGCTTGGTATTGCCACATCCACCACTACGGCTTTCCTCTGCTCTTTATCCACCACCACAATGTCTGGTTGGTTCGCCATTACCATTCTGTCAGTCTGGATCTGGAAGTCCCACAGGATCTTGGCTCGCTCGTTCTCTACTACCTTGGGAGGTGTTTCCCACTTTGACCTTGGGGTTTCCAACTACTCCTGCTTCTTCTGCAGCTACATTCAGCTAAGTTTTATGTTGCAGTAACTTATAGCTTCGTTTTTCTTTTAACCTTTTTAAAACAAAACACCTAGAAGCCATATGCTGTAAATGTTTCAGCTACTTTGAGCTATGTTTCAAATGTTTCAACAACTTTCAGCAATTCTCCAGTAATCCAGTAAAGCTTACACTGAATAGACTGAAGTACTCAGTGTGCATTTTCTTATGGAAATGGCTATTCTAGTTATTATTATTATTATTATTATTATTATTATTATTATTATTATTATTATTATTATTATTATTATTATTAGGACACACAGAGGCCGCCACTCTTACTCTGGTAGAAAACTTTGGGAGAAGAAAAGGACATCAGCGCGAATATAGATAGAGCAGCCTCATGTTGTTCAAGGAGACGTGCCTGACCCTTCACATCCCTGACTTGGCTGCATGCAGACAGAACAGCGGACAGCGGACAGAGGAAGGAGGCGTGGATGTGTTTGTTATTGTGCAATGGTGCAAACCCGGACACTGTACAGTTAGGTTTTAAACCCTGTTAAGCCCTTTTAAGCTTTAGGACTCAATTTACCATAGTGAAATTAAAATGGTTGTAGTTCCAAATGTTATGTTTTTACCTGTTGACACGATCAGGGTTACCATTTCCTGTTTTATTTTGTAATTACTTCCGTGTTTTGTATATTCACGTTAAGTTCTAGCGTTGCTTCAGACCATATGCCCACCAGCTGTTCTCAATAGACAATTAGACCTTGTATTTAAAACCCAGTACTCACCAGAAAGAGTTATCTCTTCTTCTAGCGTTTGTAGTAAATTTCATCATTGCTTATAGGAGAAATACAGAGAGTAAATGGGTTCATGTGTGTCCTCAGTCACTGGGGTTAAAGAGTTTGCTTAAACTGGGTTCGCAGAGTCTGGTGTTGCCTAATGATGTTTATGCGAGCTGGACACATAACATGGCCAAGAACGTTTCTCAGTAGCCTCCCTACTCAGACAACTCAGAGTGGAGCCCAGGACGCAGAGTAGCAGTCTTACGCGTCTCTGGCATGTTCTCTACAGCCGCCACCCCCTCTTAGTCTTAGTTATCTCATAGAGACTGTGTCTTCTTCCCGATCACCTAAACTATACAAGTCACAAACAAATCAAAGAGGAGTGACTTACTAGAATTTAATAAACATCAAAACAGTTCCTCTTACAGAACAACAGAACAACAGTAAAATATCTTACTTTAAATGAGTACTGACAAAAACTCGGTTCCACAAGTCAACCCTTAGCAACCAACGTCTTACCACCCAGAGCAGACTTTGCATTGGCACTGGTACCACACAGAAAGTCTTCCAGAGCTGTGGTATGACCCTCAGCTTGAGGCTCTGGTCAAAGACATACAGACAGACAGACATACTCCATAACCCCCACAGTTTGCGCAGGACTTAAGGAGCCTGGGGCTTATGCCATCCGGCCCAGCTGCCTTTCTTGTTTTTATCCTCCTCAACTCACTCCTCACCCTTGCTGCTGTGAAGGACAAAGGTGGGTAGGTTGGTTGTGTTTGGGGGGGGTGAGTGGTTTCATGGAACTGTGAATTAGTGGGGTGAAGAGGGAGTGGGCCCTTGTTTAGGTGTTTGGGAGAGAGGATGCGGCAGTGTAGGGGAAGAGAGGTTAAATAATGAAAACTACAGTGTGTGTGTGTGTTTGTGAAAGACGAAGAAAGAAAGAAAGCCCCACTTTAGGGGGAGATGACACAGCTGCACAGAATCTGCATGTGCCAGAAGCTGCATGTGTCAGTGAGCTCTTTGGATGTATAGAAGTTTTTCAGACTCAAAATACAATTCACAATACATTTGTCAATTGGCAATTCAATATGCAATATCGTCGTTCAATTTGAAAATGCATTTTACATTTTGCAATTTAATATTAAAAGTGGCAATTCAATACTTTAGTAACTAAGGTGTCTGGGTTTGTCCATTCTACATTTAGAATCTCCTCAGTCAGGGCTCGCTGGGCAGCGCGCACGTTGCCCTGTGGTGGGATGTAAACGCCGACAAGGAAGAATGAGGTGAACTCACACGGGGAGTAGAACGGCTTGCAGTTCATGATGAAGGTCCCAAGGTCTGGAGGGCAAAGTTGAGAAACTTCTGAAACATTGCTGCACCAGCCGCTGTTAAAGTAAAAACATATTCCACATCCTTTCGTTTTCCCAAAAGCTACGTGCGTCTGTCTGCTCGGTGCAGTTGGAATCCTCGCAGCTGTAGCGCAGCATCCGTATGAGGTCGCAGAGTCACGTCTCCGTAAAACACAAAACAAAGGAAAAGTCACTTTTTTTTTTGTTGAGCAGCATAGTCATTTCGTTCCGGGGGTCAGGGGTCAAAACAAGGTAAGCTTGGCTACAGTACACAAGGACTGGGTTAAGGCAAAAACTGGCAACGTTGGTGACTAGGATACATACAAGATAAACGCTGGAAAGAGGAGATAACTTGCTACAATCTGGCGGAGGTCTGAGGTGAGTACTGGGTGTTAAATAGTGAAGTTCTTAACGTGGACATCCGCCATGACATACATTCCTGGCTCGAACAACGTTAGCCTCCGACCTCCGCGTCTCTGTGCGCTGCTCCTGTTCGCTGCTTCACAGACGCTGGTCAATCCGGATAGCCAGCTCGATGGGTGTGTCTAGCTTCCTGGGGAGTTCTTTTGCCGCTAAGCAGTCCTTCACATGACAGGGCAGGCCTCGGATAAACACATCTCCCAACGCAGTGACCAGCTTCCGCAGCGAATGCCCGGAACTCGATGGCGTATTTCTACGTGCTACGATCTCCTTGCCGGATATTTATTAGTCTCTGGGCTGTCTCTCGGCCAGGGGTGACCTCCTGGAAGATCTGTTTTGAAGCTCGTTCAAAACTAGAACTCGTTCTGGCACTCATCCGTAGCCCAAACCTCTGTGACTCCCTTGAGGTAGGAGACCGCATACGTTACCTTGGACCGCTCGGTGGGAAACTGTGGTGCATGCAGCTCAAAATTAATACCACACTGGGTAGGAAATGTTCCGCAATCACCTGACTCCCCGGAGAAGCGTTGAGGTGCTCCCAGGCGGACGTCCTCTGCGGCTCTCCACCAGGCTTTTCACAAGGCTTTTCACCAGCTGTGTGAGATCCTCTACGGCGCTTTCCTGCCAGGCAGTGCAGCGAGTCAAGTCGTGGAGCGCAGCGTTTGTTCTACTCTTGAGGTCTGTGATGCGTTGCTCCTGAGCCTGGAGGGCAGAGCGTACAGACTCTGCACCGGCTGGGTCCATCTTTGGCCAGATAATTCTGTCAGGTGGCTCGACGAATCTGACCCACATGCATTGCGTCAGACACCAGACGGTAGGTTGAACGGGTTTTAATTTCCACAACAGAATGCAAGTACTGATACAGTTCTTGAACAAACTTACGGTGCGTGGCAATAGCAAAAGGAGCAGGCAGAATTGGTGGTCAAGGCAAGCAGGGTCAGAACAAGGTAAGCTCTGCTACGGTACACAAGGACTGGGCTGAGGCAAAAACAGGTAACTGGCATGGTCGGTGACTAGCATACGTATGATATGTAAGATAAACATGTCGTGTATTCCGTGGCTTCAACCTCGTCAGAGATTTTTTACTTCGCGGGAGAAATTAATTAATTAATTTAATTTAATTTAATTTAATTTAATTTAATTTAATTTAATTTAATTTAATTTAATTTAATTTAATTTAATTTAATTTAGTTTTATTTATATAGCGCCAAATCACAACATAGTTATCTCAAGGCACTTTACAAAGTAAGTTTAAGACCTTAACTAAACCCAACAAATCCCACATACAGCAAGCATCTAATTTGACAGCAACAGTGGAGAGGAAAAACTCCCTCTCTAACGAGGAAGAAACCTCCAGCAGAACCAGGCTGGATGTGGGCGGCCATCTGCTTCGACCGGTTGGTGTGAGGGGACAACTACTGGAAAGAAAGAGACAAGGTTACTTCAACATAGAACAATGATGGGAGGTTATTGGAGAGAAGAGGTAGAAGGAAACAGAGGAGCTCAGTGCATAAATTATTAATTAAATATTATTTTAACTATTAATTTAACTATTATTAATTTAACTAAGAGATGGTTTCTGTGACTAACAATAATTTCCAGTGACCTGAACCATCTCTAACTATAAGCTTTATCAAAAAGGAACGTCTTAAGCCTGATTGTAAAGGTGGAGAGTGTGTCAGCTTCTCGAACCTCAACAGGGAGCTGGTTCCCCAGGAGAGGAGCTTGGTAGCTAAAAGCTCTGCCCCCCGTCCTACATTTCAAGACTCTAGGAACCACAAGTAGCCCAGCGCTCTGAGAACGAAGCGTTCTGCTGGGAGCATAAGGAACTATGAGGTCTTTAAGATAAGAAGGAGCTTTATCATTGAGTACTTTGTAGGTGAGTAGGAGAATTTTAAATTCTATCCTATGTTTTACAGGAAGCCAGTGCAGAGAAGCTAATGTAGGAGAAATGTGATCTCTCTTTCTAAGTCCTGTCAGAACTCTGGCTGCAGCATTTTGAATAAGCTGTAGGGTTTTTAAGAGCTGTTAGGACATCCTATGAGTAATCAGTTACAGTAGTCCAGCCTAGAGGTAACAAATGCATGGATCAGTTTCTCTGCATCACTCTGAGAGAGGATGCTTCTGATTTTAGCTATATTTCTAAGTTGAAAGTAGGCGGTTCTGGAGATTTGTTTAATGTATGATGTAAAAGAGAGATCCTGGTCAAAGATGACACCAAGGTTCCTCACAGAATCTGAAGCTATTTTTATGCCAGCCAGGGAGGCTATCTGACTCAATAGTGTCTCTCTCTGGTTTTTAGGCCCAACAATGAGAATTTCGGTTTTATCTGAGTTTAGTTGGAGGAAGTTTTGGGACATCCAGGATTTGATGTCTTTTAAACAACTTTGAATTTTGACTAGTTGATCTGTTTCATTTGGTTTCAAAGACATATATAGCTGATAATAGCTGCATAACAATGAAAATTAATAGAATGCTTTCTAATAATCTCACCTAGAGGAGACATGTAAAGGCTGAACAGAATTGGACCAAGCACAGACCCCTGTGGTACTCCATTGCTAATCCTTGTGCATGTGGAGAATTTCTCATTCAAGAAACTGGAATCTGTTCAACAAATAGGATTTAAACCATCCCAATGCTGTTCCTTTAATTCTGATTCTATGTTCTAGTCTCTGTAATAGAATATTATGATCAATTGTATCAAATGCAGCGCTAAGATCTAACAGGACAAGGACAGAAACTAGACCATTGTATGAAGCTAAGCGATCATTAGTGACTCTAACCAGAGCTGTTTCTGTGCTATGATGTTTTCTAAAGCCCGACTAAAAATCTTCGTACAGGTTATTCCCACTAAGGTGGTCAGATAATTGTTTAGCCACACTTTGTTCTAGAATCTTAGAAATAAAGGCTAAATTTGAAATGGGCCTATAGTTGGTTACTATAGTTACTAGTTCTCCAGGATCCAGAGTAGGATTTTTTCAATGAAGGTTTGACCACAGCCATCTTAAAAGCCTGTGGTACATAGCCTAAATGTAAAGATTGGTTGATTTGATTTAATATGGATGAGCTGATTAAAGATAGAACTTTGAGTAATCTGGTTGGGATTGGATCTAAAAGACAAGTGGATGACTTGGAAAAGTTTATTATTGAGGTTAACGCCATATGAGTTATGGGGAAGAAGCTATCTAGGTAAGGATTTGGTAAATTTAAAGTTGATGGATCTAGGCAGTGTTTTCTGTCATTTGGAGGAAGTTGCTGCTGAATGTCTTCTCTAATGGTGATAATTTTATTAGTGAAGTAGTTCATAAAGTCATTGCTGCTGAGATTTAAGGGGATAGTAGATTCAACTCAGCTATGACTCTTAGTCAGCCTGGCTACAGTGCTGGAAAGAAACCTGGCGTTGTTTTTGTTTTCCTCAATTAAGGAGGAATCATATGTTTTTCTAGCAGCACAAAGTGCTTTTTATATATTATTAGACTGTCCTTCCATGCAATGCAGTTTACATTTATTTTGTTGGAACGACACTGCCTTTCTAGTTGTCTGGTCCTGTGCTTTAGGCTGCGGATCTCTTGAGTTATACCATGGAGTTAACCCCCTCTTTTAATTCACTGCCTTCTTCTTCAGAGGAGCCACTGTGTCTAACATTGTACGTAGAGAAGCTGCAGCATCATCTACAAGACAGTCAACCTGTTCATAAGGATTAAGGTGACTGTTCTCCTCTGTGTATCTACAAGACAATAAGGCAAATGATGATCATCTGCTTGAATCTGGCAAAAAAGTTGTCAGATAAACATCTGCTATAGTAACATTTATTTCCAGTTATAGTAAGGTCAATTATGCTAAATTTAAAAGTTAATAAGAAACGGTCAGATAACAGGGTTTTGGGGAAGAACTATTAAATGATCAATTTCAACCCCATATGTCAGGACAAGATCAAGGATATGGTTAAAACGATGAGTGGTTTCATTAACCTGCTGAGTAAAACCAATAGTGTCTATTAAGGAGTTAAAAGCAGTGCTGAGACGGTTACTGTCAATGTCTACATGAATATTAAAGTCTCCCACTACAATGACTTTATCTGTGCTAAGTCAGATAAGAATTCAGAGAATTCAGTTAAGAACTTAAGCAGGAGGGCGGTAAACAATACAAAACAATTGGCTTCTGAGTTTTAGAGTTTGGGTGAGAAAGGCTCAAAGTGAGGCTCTCAAATGAGTTATAGCTACATGAATGTTAAGGTTTAGGAGTAATTAATAAATCTGAGTTATAAATTGCTCCTACTCCTCCACCTCTACCTGTACTTCTAGGAACATGATAGTTTATGTGACTCATTGCAGTCGACTCATTTAAAGTAAGATATTTACTAAATAAAGTAAATAAAGTGTGGTTTATTAAATATCAGATCTCTCTCATCTAAATCCTTGTTAATAAATGACTTGATAAGTGACCATAACATAGATTTGTTCTGTCTCACTGAAACCTGGCTGCAGCAGGATGAATATCTTACTTTAAATGAGTCGACTCCAAAGAGTCACATCAACTACCATGTTCCAAGAAGTACAGGTAGAGGTGGAGGAGAAGCAACAATTTATAAATCAGATTTATTAATTACTCCTAAACCTAAACATAGTTATTACTTATTTGAGAACCTCACTTTGAGCCTTTCTCAAACAGACTCTAAAACTCAGAAGCCAGCTGTGTTTTGTATTGTTTACCGTCCTCCTGCTCCATATTCGGAGTTCTTAACTGAATTCTCTGAATTCTCATCTGACTTAGTTCTTAGCACAGATAAAGTCATTGTAGGGGGAGACCTTAACATTCATGTAGATGTTGACAGTAACTGTCTCAGCACTGCTTTTAACTCCTTAATAGACACTATTGGTTTTACACAGCATGTAAATGAACCCACTCATCGTTTTAACCATACCCTTGATCTTGTCCTGACATATGGGGTTGAAACTGCTAATTTAACAGTTCTTCTCCAAAACCATTTCTTATTAACTTTTGAATTTAGCATAATTGACCTTACAATAGCTGGAAAGAAATGTTACTATAGCAGATGTTTATCTGTTTATCAACGCTGTTGCCAGATTCAAGCAGATGATTTCATCATCTTTTGCCTCAATGTCTTGTAGATACACAGAGGAGAACAGTCACCTTAATCCTTATAAACAGGTTGACTGTCTTGTAGATGATGCTGCAGCTTCTCTACGTACAATGTTAGACGCAGTGGCTCCTCTGAAGAAGAAGACAGTGAATCAGAGGAGGTTAGCTCTGTGGTATAACTCAGAGATCCGCAGCCTAAAGCAAAGGACTAGACAACTAGAAAGACAGTGGCGTTCCAACAAAATAAATGTAAACTGCATCGCATGGAAGGACAGTCTAATGAAATATAAAAAAGCACTTTGTGCTGCTAGAAAAACATATTATTCCTCCCTAATTGAGGAAAACAAAAACAACCCCAGGTTTCTTTTCAGCACTGTAGCCAGGCTGACTAAGAGTCATAGCTGTGTTGAGTCTACTATACCCTTAAATCTCAGCAGCAATGACTTTATGACTTTACTTTACTAATAAAATTATCGCCATTAGAAAAAACATTCAGCAGCGACCTCTTCCAAATGACAGAAAGCACTGTCTACATCCATCAACTTTAAATTTACCAAATCTTCTGTCTTACCTAGACAGCTTCTTCCCCATAACTCCTATGGAGTTTACCTCAATAATCAACTCTTCCAAGTCGTCCACTTGTCTTTTAGATCCAATCTCAACCAGATTACTCGAAGAAGTTCTACCTTTAATCAGCTTGTCCATATTAAATCAAATCAACCAATCTTTACATTTAGGCTATGTACCACAGGCTTTTAAGGTGGCTGTGGTCAAACTTCTATTGAAAAAAACCAACCCTGGACCCTGGACAACTAGCCAACTATAGGCCCATTTCAAATTTACCCTTTATTTCCAAGATTCTTGAAAAAATCGTGGCTAAACAATTATCTGACCACCTTAGTGGGAATAACCTGTACGAAGATTTTCAGTCAGGATTTAGAAAACATCATAGCACAGAAACAGCTCTGGTTAGAGTCACTAATGATCTTCTATTAGCTTCGGACATTGGTATAGTTTCTGTCCTTGATACAATAGTTCATAACATTCTATTACAGACACTAGAACATAGAACAGCATTGGGATGGTTTAAATCCTATTTGTTGAACAGATTCCAGTTTGTTCATATTAATGAGAAATTCTCCACATGCACAAGGATTAGCTATGGAGTACCACAGGGTTCTGTGCTTGGTCCAATTTTGTTTAGCCTATACATCTTTCCTCTAGGTGAGAATATTAGAAAGCATTCTAAGATGATACTCAGATGACAAAGATGATACTCAGCTATATATGTCCTTGGAATCAAATGAAACAGATCAACTAGTCCAAATTCATCGTTGTTTAAAAGACATCAAATCCTGGATGTCCCAAAACTGTCACGCCTGAGTATCACATCCTGTTTTATTGCATAGCAGTTTCGGTTTCCTGTCACTTCTCGTTAGTTCCAGCCTTACTTCCGTCTCTCATTAGTCACACCTGCTCCGTATCAGTAATCACTCACCGTATACCTAAGCACCACCAGTCCCAGAACACCTTGCCAGATCGTTGTATGCCAGACATCACTTTCCAGCACTTAGTCATCCTGCCCGCGCGTTTCTTGATCCTGTTCTGTTTCCTGACTCCTGACTCTCGCCTGCCCCTGATCTGTACTGTTGCCTGAAAAGCTCTGGAATACCGAACCTGACCACCCGACTACGAGACAGCCTGCTCCTAAACGGTACTGTAACCTGTGTCCTCCCGTTACCGAAACTCTGCCTGTCCTTGGATCTTAACCAGCCTGCTCCACTGGTACCGAAACCTGCGATCTCCTGTGTATGACCCGGACCGTCTGTGATATCGAATACTGAAATAAACTGTTAAACTCTACCATCTGTCTGTGGTCTCTGTGCTGTGCATGTGGGTCCGAGCTCTGCCAAAACCTGACAAAAACTTCCTTCAACTAAATTCAGATAAAACCGAAATTCTTATTGTTGGGACTAAAAATCTGAGAGAGACACTATTGAGTCAGATAGCCACCCTGAATGGCGTAACATTTGCTTCAGATTCTACTGTGAGGAACCTTGGTGTCATCTTTGACCAGGATCTCTCTTTTACATCATACATTAAACAAATCTCCAGAATCTTAGAAATATAGCTAAAATCAGAAGCATCCTTTCTCAGAGCGATGCAGAGAAACCGATTTATGCATTTGTTACCTCTAGGTTGGACTACTGTAACTGCTTACTCAAAGCATGACCTAACAGCTCCTTAAAAAGCCTACAGCTTATTTAAAATGCTGCAGCCAGAGTTCTGACAGGACATAGAAAGAGAGATCACATTTCTCCTACATTAGCTTCTTTGCACTGGCTGCCTGTAAAATGTAGGACAAAATTCTCCAACTCACCTACAAAGTACTCAATAATGAAGCTTCTTATTATCTTAAAAACCTCCTAGTTCCTTATGCTCCCAGCAGAACACTTCGTTCTGCGCTACTTGTGGTTCCTAGTGTCTTGAAATGTAGGACGGGAGGCAGAGCTTTTAGCTACCAAGCTCTTCTCCTGCGAAACCAGCTCCCTGTTGAGGTTCGAGAAGCTGACACACTCTCCACCTTTAAGATTAGGCTTAAAACCTTCCTTTTTGATAAAGCTTATAGTTATAGATGGTTCAGGTCACTGGCAATGATTGTCAGTCACAGGAACCATCTCTTAGTTAAGCTGCAGTAGACATAGACTGCTGGGGGACTTAATTTATACACTGAGCTCCTCTGTTCCCTTCTACCTCTTCTCTTCAATAACCTCCCATCGTTGTTCTATGTTCAACCTACCTTGTCTTTTTCTCTCCAGTAGTTGTGCTTCTCCCCCGCTCTCTCTCTCTCTCCCTCTCTCTCCCTCTCTCTCTCTCTCTCTCTCTCTCTCTCTCTCTCTCTCTCTCTCTCTCTCTCTCTCTCTCCTCTACTCTGTCCTCACCTACAGGTATCATTGGACACTGGGAGTTTGGTGTCTGTGATGGGCAGCTGCGGATCCAACCACCCTGCCTGTATCCAGTCCCTGGTCCAACCGTCCTGCCTGTGCTCTGTTGTTGCTTGTGGTTGCTTGTTGTTGTTGCTGTGCTTTTCTCTCTCTCTATCCCCTCACCCCAACCGGTCGAGGCAGATGGCCGCCCACATCCAGCCTGGTTCTGCTGGAGGTTTCTTCCTCGTTAGAGAGGGAGTTTTTCCTCTCCACTGTTGCTGTCAAATTAAATGCTTGCTGTATGTGGGATTTGTTGGGTTTAGTTAAGGTCTTAAACTTACTTTGTAAAGTGCCTTGAGATAACTTTGTTGTGATTTGGCGCTATAGAAAATTTGAATTGAATTGAAATCATTTAAAGGGCATATGCACCTTAACAGAAGAATTAGAGACAAAAGAAAATATTTGAAAATGTAAAACTATCAAAACAAAACCTCTAAAAGGAAATAGCAGATGACAGTAATGGGAAGAAAAGAGATAAAACCTCTGGGGAAGAATTGTTTGCACTCGACCACCACACACACACACACACACACACACACACACACACACACACACACACACACAGTTAAGCTCCTATTGCTCCTATTGTTTCTGCTCTCTGTCCTAATGCAGAACTGAGCACGATGAGGATAAATCTGGATCTGGACTCCTTTCCCTACGTCAGCATAAGTACCGAAGGAGAAGAAGTGCCTGACCAACAACCAGAAGCCGGGGTGGAAGCTCTGATACCACAGCAGCTGGAGAACACAGACCACAGCATGGATGCCTCACCGACTCCCACGTTTGTAGACGCCACGTTCTGGGCAAACTCACTAGCTACTACAAGCCCTACATCAGCATGAAAGGACTGCTATCTGAAGCTTCAGAGGTCGTGAAACTGTCATACAAGCGTGTGTCTGACAGACACCTGCTTATGACAATCTTCAGCAAAGGAAAACAAGGAAAGAGAAACCGCAGAGTGAGCTCCATCTGCTGTCCTTGGAGACGTACTCTGCCACAGACTCTGGTTGAAACAACAGGAGAGTCTTCAGACATCATTGGCCCATTAGATCTGCATCCAAGGATCCAAGGAAATGTCTGTCTTGGAGGAAGAACTGTTCCTTGCTACATCAGGCTCCACCCACTCTGGGGAAGGAGGAAGGTGACAGTTCCTTTTCACGTGACGTGAGAACGGTACCGCAAACACACTGTCACGATCTGGGTTTTTGTTTTATTCTGAAGGACTCTGGTTTCACTCGACATGTTTCGGTTTCCTGTTTTATTTTGTAGTACTTTCGGTTTCTGTTTCCACCTGGTTATTTCTCGCTTCATGTTCTGGTTGTCATTACTCGCACCTGCCCGTCATTTAGTAATCAGTCCTCAGTATTTAAGCACCAGTATTCACCCAAGCCTTCCAGCATTCTTTCGTTCAGCTTCCCCCGTTGCTGACCTGTTTCCATGTTCCTGATTACCGCTTCTCGCCTGATCCTGACCGGTACTGTAAACTCGTTGCCTATGTTGCTGAACTCTGCCTGTATACTAGAACTGCCTTAGCCTGCCGATGGTTTTTGACCCACGACCGTTATTGATACCGATCACGACTGCTCCTCCTGTACTTCTATTTCGTGTTTTTCCGTGCATGATCTGGGCTGTCTGTTACTACGAGAACTGCATTAAACCCTTGGACTGTACCATCTGTCTGTCGTTTGGTCGCTGTGCATGTGGGTCCAATCTCTGCCGTTCCTGACAGAACGATCTGGCCAGACTTGGACCCAGCCAGTGCCCAGCCTTCATCCAGGTCAGGTACCGTTGTTGTTTTTCTTTTTTTTCTCCCTGTTCGGCTCCGTGTATGAATCGTTCACCGGAGTAATGGATTTTGTTTGCCCGAGTTTACCGGAGGATATCCACGGAGATCTCCAGAGCCTAGCCAGGAAATATGCGGAAGCGCCCAGTCTCAAGGTCCGGCTCTCCGTAGTGAAGTTGGCCATCGAAATACTGGAGGACGAGTTCTGGTGGCGTGAGTACCCCGGAGTGCAGGCGTTCTTTGATGGACTCCGGCTAATGCGGAGGGACTTGACACGCGCTCTGTGCACATCGTCTGGTCACGTCTCCGTCGCCGCTCCTGTTCCGGCTTCGTCGGTTCACGTTCCTGTTCCTGTCGCCGCTCCGGCAGTGCACGTTCCTGTTCCTGTCCCAGCTCTGGCGGTTCACGTTCCTGTTCCTGTCGCCGCTCCGGCGGTGCACGTTCCTGTTCCTGTCGCCGCTCCAGCGGTGCACGTTCCTGTTCCTGTCGCCGCTCCGGCGGTTCACGTTGCCGTTTCTGTCGCCGCTCCGTTGCGTTTCTCTTTGCCCACCTCATAAACACCGCCGATTCGGCAGCAGACCAGGGCACGAGGGAACAATTGTTTGAGGAGGCAGCCGCTCTCTTACTGAGGGAACCTGCCCTGCGTGGGGTCCTGCAACTCCCAGGCCTGCAGCCAGCAGCCACACCAGCTCCTGCGTCTCAGTCAGGTCAGTCATGTCACGCTCAGGTTTCAGTCCAGCCTTGTCACGCTCAGGTTCCAGTCCAGCCTTGTCACGCTCAGGTTCCAGTCCAGCCTTGTCACGCTCAGGTTTCAGTCCAGCCTTGTCACGCTCAGGCTCCGGCCTTGTCCCAGCCAGGGGACACCACCCGTCAGACAAGTGCTATTCATACCCGGTCAGGCCCGACGTCTACTCCGTCGAGCTCGGCAGCTGCAAGCAGTAATGCCGGCTCCGGAGAGGACGCCGCCCCAACCCCTGTCGGCTCCAGTGAGGAGTCCGCAGGCAGCGCTGCCGGCTCCAGTGAGGAGTCCGCGAGCAGCGTTTCCGGCTTCGGTAAGGACGCCGTTCCAGTCCCCGTCGACCCTGTAGAGATCGTTCCAGTCCCCGTCGATCCTGTAGAGGTCGTTCCAGTCCCTGTCGACCCTGTAGAGGTCGTTCCAGTCCCCGTCGACCCCCTGGAGGTCGCGCCTGCCGCAGTTCCGGCTGCGGTTCTCCACGACCTCCAGGAGGAGGTCGCGCCTTTCACAGTTCCGGCTGCGGTTCTCCACGACCTCCAGGAGAAGGTCGCGCCTGTCGCAGTTCCTGATCCCCAGAGCATCTCCGTGGGGAGGGGTCTGGACTCAGCTCTGCCCTCCCGGACCCCGCCAGCCGTTGTGGCAGACTCCCCTGCTACCTCCCTCTAGAAGAGGGGGTTTCTGGGTCCCATGGGGCCATTGGGGACGAACTCAGATGGACTCTCTGTTTCTGTTTGTGGACTCATAAGGGACTCCTGATTTGTGCACAATATAGGTTTGTCTGGCCAAACTATAGAAGAAAAGATCCTGTTTTGATAGTCTTTATTTTGTGTTATTCTAATTATTACCTTTATCATATGGTTGACATACATGATGTTTCCATGTAACTTTACACACTACTTTTGAAGAAGACAGTTTCACAATGACACTGAGTCTAAATATCCTAAAGTTGATTTTGGTGTTTGGTGTGATTTGCTCACAATCACTTTATTCACTGCTACAATTAGTTTTTATCCTTCATCTACAGATGATAGAGGTTAAACGACAACACAAGCAGCAATATGCATCATCATTCTGGTTAAATCCCCGATTCCCCTATTCACCCTAGACCCAAATGTAGAATTAAAGATCCAAAAGCATAAAAACTATCTTAAGATCATATGAAACCAGAAACGTTTGGCTAACATACACTAATTCTCTTTATTACAATCAATGACGTTACATGTGATGGCATGAAGGTCAATGTCTGAACAATTGGCTCCTACATTCCAGATGGCATGTCAGAATCGAATGGCCCTAGGCATGTTGTTAGCAGAGAAAGGAGGCATTTGTGTTATGTTCGGAGAGGCATGTTGTACTTACATCCCAAATAACACTGATTCTAATGGTACTGTGCTGTGAAAGCGCTCCACGGCCTTCAGAGTTTCAGCTAACTCTGGTATAAATTCTTCCCCCTGGAATTGGCTAGACGAAATGTCTAGAAAATGGAAATCTAAACTAAACTAAAGTAATTCATTTTACGAAGAGGAGAAAAGTCAATCAAGTCAATGAAGTCACATTTAAACTAAACTATATGGGCAAACGACAGAACAAGTCAATAGTTTTAAATATCTTGTGCTGTGGTTTGATAAAGGTTTATTATTACCATGTCAAGAAAAGAATAAAGGACAAGTCAGGAGTTTTGAGTGGATCATAGACAAATTAATCACTGGATTAGTTATAGAAAGTAAGAAAATAGGAACAACAATGCCATATTCTGAAATACCTCCATGGTTATGGGAAGAGAAAGTGGATTTGAGCCTGATGAAGAGGAGGAAAGAAGAATATAGTGGGGATGATGGAGGTATGAGATAAACAGGGTTAAAGTATAGTGATTATATTAAAGTTTATACAAATGCATCAAGAACAATAGGTTCCAAAGTAGGGTTTGCTTTTGTTGTTCCAGAACAAAATTATGTGACATATAAAAGAATTACAGACAACATGAATGTTTATACAACAGAAATAGTGGCAATATTATTTGCGTTATATTAGATAGAGGACATCAAACCATCAAAAGTGTTAATAGCATCACACTCAAGTAGCTCCTTAGTATCAAAAATATAGCATCAACTTCAAGGCAAGAAATAGTAATAGAGGTGTTAAATGCATTGACTAGAATCAGGAAAGTAGGGACAGTGGTTAACTTTATTTGGGTACCTGCTCATAAGGGGGTGGAGGGTAACGAGGCTGCTGATAAATTTGCAAAGGAAGCAACGGGTAAAGAAAGCATTGAAGTGAATATTAGGTATAGCAAGGCAGAGATTAAGAATTTAGTTAAGTTAAAATTATAAATGAAATGGTAGGATGATTGGGATGAAGGGGTAAAGGGTAGGTTTTATTACAAGATTCAAAGGGAGGTAGGAAGGATAGTTGGGTGTAGTCGAAATAGGACCAGGGATGACATTTGGGGCAATCAATAGCACATTAAAGGTGATGGGGAAACATGAGACAGGGCAGTGTGACTGTGATGAGGGTGAGACATTGAAGCACGTGCTATTATGTTGTCCTTTATATAGTCGACAAAGGAAGAAAGCAATCAATTTTCTGAACTCGTAGAAGGTTAAGATAGAGGCGCGACACCGGTAGTAAACAACAGCTCGACAAACTTTCCGCCAATTTAAATAAATAAATAACTACCTCATTCTACGGAAAACAATCAACCATCTTACCATTCTGGATAACACCGAAGAAAGGACACGGCTCCAAACAAAAGATCCCATCCGTCTGACTCAGCTCGGCGGACAAAAACATCACGGGCATCCTGGAGTCCATAATCATAATTCTTCTACTGGAGTATTATAACTGAACTTAAAGTTATTTATGTCTAAGCAAGTAGAAAATTACAGCTATTATGAATACAATGCCCTTTAGTCAAACATTCAGTCAACATCCACGTGGATATTTTATTTGTTTCTATTATACTGTTTTGTATGTATTGCTGTTTTGTAATGTTTAGCTCTAAATTTACTGGCATTTTTTGACTGAAGTGGACTACTGGAACAAGAAAGTAATGGCTGAGATGCGAGAACAAGGCTCTGTTGGAATGCTACTACTCAAGTAACCCTAGTCAGAGGGGTTACATGCAAAGAATGTGCGGCGAATGGGAACGGAGAAACCCACATTCAAGACTGACGGCGAAGCAACTAGTAGCTCAGTGTTCCAACATCCACAAACGGCAACTGCTATCACAACTTGAGATTGATGAGATACAACACCAATGCTACGGCAAGGGGGACCCAGGACACCAGGTCAGAGGGGAGGTTTCACCATCTCCCCAACCGGAAACTGGGTATGAAGCCCCAATGAGCACAGATACGCTGAGCGAGGCAGCGACTGACCTGAAAAATAAGATCATGGCGAGATTGAACAGGCAACCCCGAAGCCAACTACAACGGCCAAGTGAAGTACCATCAGAAAGTCCCATGGAAGATGTGAATGCAGCATTGAGAGCGATCCCTACCACAACAATCACAGAAACCAATGAGGTGATATACGCTTCAGCATCAGTGATCCTAGAGGTGCTTGGCTATAAGAGCAACAATGGGAGCCATCAGAAACAATACCCACCATGGAAACGAAGGTTGGAGGCAAAAATCAAGGCAGGTCGGAGGAAAGTGAGCCAAATGACAGAGGCCCAGAGAGGTGCAATGAAAAGACCGATGCCTAAGAGGTACAGCCAGATGACCATATCTGAAGCACTCGAAACTGCCAAGCAAAGGCTACAAGCCTTGGCCAGCCACCTAAAGAGATACACCAGAGACAACGAAGCCAGACGAATCAACCGGCTGTTCGCAACACAACCTGCGAAAGTGTATACCAGAGGAGCCAAACACCAACTCCTGGTTGACAGAACAGTTGCCCAAGACTGCAGAGTGCGACACACCAACCTGTGCACAGCCTGGATCGACTACAAGAAAGCCTATGACTCAATGCCACACACATGGATCACTGAATGCTTGGAGCTGTACAACATCAACCGAACTCTAAGGGCCTTCATTGCAAACTCAATGAGGTTGTGGAGAACCACCCTTGAAGCCAATGGAAAGCCACTCGCCCAAGTATCCATCAAATGTGGCATATACCAAGGAGATGCACTGTCCCCACTGCTGTTCTGCATAGGTCTGAACCCCCTCAGCCAAATAATAAACAAGACTGGCTATGGATACCGACTCCAGAACGGGGCCACCATAAGTCACCTCCTCTACATGGATGACATCAAGCTGTACGGTAAGAATGAGCGAGACATCGACTCGCTGATCCACACCACCAGGATCTACAGCTCAGACATCGGGATGTCATTCGGGCTCGAGAAATGTGGGAGGATGGTGACACCCCAAATCCAGCACCCTGAGACTGTACGCTAGTCGCAAGGAAGGAGGCCGAGGACTAGTGAGCGTGAGAGCCACTATCTGGGATGAAACATCCAAGATCCATAAGTACATCAAGGATAAGGCCCCGACAGATGACGTGCTGAGTGAATGTCTCAGGCAGTGGAGAACAGAGGATGAGATGTTGGAAGAGGGACCATCATGGGAGGACAAGCCCTTACATGGGATGTACCACCGGAACATAACTGAAGTGGCTGATCTCAACAAATCCTACCAATGGCTTGAAAGGGCCGGGCTGAAGGACAGCACAGAGGCACTCATCCTGGCTGCACAGGAACAGGCCCTGAGTACCAGAGCCATAGAAGCCCAGATCTACCACACCAGACAAGACCCAAGGTGTAGACTGTGCAAAGAGGCCCCTGAGACGGTCCAGCACATAACTGCAGGGTGTAAGATGCTGGCAGGGAAAGCATACATGGAACGCCATAACCAAGTGGCTGGCATAGTATACAGGAACATCTGCGCGGAGTATGGACTGGAAACCCCAAGATCAAAGTGGGAAACACCTCCCAAGGTGGTAGAGAACGAGCAAGCCAAGATCCTGTGGGACTTTCAGATCCAGACTGACAGAATGGTAATGGCGAACCAACCAGACATTGTGGTGGTGGACAAAGAACAGAGGAAAGCCATAGTGGTGGATGTGGCAATACCAAGCGATGGCAACATCAGGAAAAAAGAAACATGAGAAACTAGAGAAATACCAAGGGCTCAGAGAAGAACTGGAGAAGGCTTGGAAGGTGAAGGCCACAGTGGTGCCTGTGGTTATCGGAGCACTTGGGGCAGTGACCCCCAAACTGGAGGAGTGGCTACAACAGATCCCTGGAAAAACATCCGACATCTCAGTCCAGAAAAGTGCAGTCCTAGGAACAGCAAGGATACTGCGCAGAACCCTCAAGCTCCCTGGAGGACCCGAGCTTGGAAAGTGGATGAGACCACCCGCGGAGGGTGAGAATAGATTTTTTTTTTTTTTTGAGAGAGAGAGAGAGAGAGAGAGAGAGAGAGAAAGAGAGAGAGAGAGAGAGAACAGAAATGAGCGTCCTAAATGTAAAGTAGTATATATAATAACTGATTATTATACTGAGTATTATAACTGAACTTAAAGTTATTTATGTCTAAGCAAGTAGAAAATTACAGCTGTTATGAATACAATGCCTTTTAGTCAAACATTCAGTCAACATCCACATGGATATTTTATTTGTTTCAATTATACTGTTTTGTATGTATTACTGTTTTGTAATGTTTAGCTCTAAATTTACTGGCATTTTTTGACAACTGACAAAGACCAAAAGCTTCCTTAGTCTGAAGGAAAGTCCATATTATCCTCCAGTTTGGCTTCACTTCACACTTGCAAAGAACTGGCTCGTTACGTGAACAAAAGACACAAAAGTGAATAGGTGTGATAAACCCTCCCCCAAGAAGGACACCAGACTGAAAGAGTTGACATGACTCAACTTCCACACAACTTCACCTGAGCCATGAAAACCAGATATATTTGTAAACTGCTTAAAAAGAAAATTCTTCATGGATCCATAACTTTAAAGGTTCCACTCAAATCAAGGCTCTGTTAACATAATGCTGTATGAAGGAATTTAGTTACTGTCCATACAGTAGGTCTCCCTCAGAGGACCAACAGCCTAGTGGTTAAGGCACAGAAGCTCCCAGCTAGAGACTCCTGGTGTAAACTTGCCTCTGGTGTCTTTTGTTTACCACACAAATTCATGTGACACAAAATACAGAGATCTGCATACATATGTGTTATGAGTTATGCCAGCTGATATTCTTTCAGTTCTGTGTCATTTCAGTCACCTTTTACTGCCAAATGTCACCGCAATCGGCTGATTGTGAGTGCTCAATAATTTTCAAGTTAACTTACAGAAAGCAGAAACATTACCAAAAGTGCAGGAACCTTCAGTCTGAGTAAAGTTAGGCACTATCCTCTATTTACAATAGGCTTCACTTCACACCTGTAAAGAACTGGCTCATCAGTTGAACAAAGGAGTGTGAGAAGGTGTGAAGACCATGTCCCCCATGAAGGACATATAATGAAGAAGCTCCTTGAGAAACATTTCTGCTCTAAAAGAATGTAGTGACCCAACTTTCAGACAACTTGGTTTAGAAAATGGTCAAATGAACTGGACGTTTATAAAATCTGTAAATAAAACTTGTTAAAAAGAAAGTGTTAAGTCTATGGCTTTAGGATATAAAAGTTTCTCATTTAAAACCACCAACTAACAAAAACAGTTTATTTAAAAACTGTGGGTGAGAAGTTGTTTGCTTTAACCACTAGGCTCTTATAAGTGATGGATGGATGAAGTAGTTCACAAATGTATCTGGTTACATCACATCAGGTAACAGCACTGCAGGACTCTGGTGCTTTGGGGAGAAGGGGGTGGTGTAAAACCAGTCTAACTAGTGCTGTGGATTGGTCGTTCTGTCTGAAAAGAGGCAATCTATTGTTATGTTCATCTAAGCTTGATTAGAACATTGAAATGTTCTTTTTTTAATTTAAAACAGCTCCAGGCAGACTGACACACACTACATTCAAGTGAATAAGAATAATATATAGAATGACAATTTAATAATAATAAATAATAATAGTTTGGAAGCTGTGGCAGCGTGAGCTGCCGATGCTTATCTATGATTAAAAAAAAGTTAGTACAACATTCAATTCTGAAATGAAGTCAACTTTTCAAGTTTTCTCAACTCTTTAGTTGACTGTTTAGACAGACTATTGTCTGTCTGTCTGTTTGTCTGTCTGCCCTAGCAAAAAGTGTAGAACTGACATTATCAGATCTATGTCCTGTTCTCAGAAATGTGCCTATACTTGCTGTTTGACCCTAACTCTACAGGTCAAGTACTAAAGCTCCACCTTTTGGTTTTACCCTGGAATTGCGTCTTTGGTGCTAAAATGGGGGTGGCCTCATTAACATTTTTAACACCTTCCCCAGACAGACCAAGGAGGAGGGCTGCTGACAGTCGGCTGATGAGGGTGTGATAAGTGTGTGATCAGCGTCAGAAAGGTGACTGACAGTCGACTGAAATCAGCGAAAATGAACCGCTCCATCTTTAACTTTACATCCAGTATTCAAACTTGTTCCCTCGCAGATGTTTCATGTAAATGTTTTTTTGTCATTCTAATGTCACTCACCCACTCACTTTGCAAAGCGCTCATCATGCTTAATCACTCACTTTCCTTTCATTTTAATTTTCATTAACATGCTACTTGAATTAGAATTAGAGCAAAATATAAAATCTCTAGAGATTAAATATGCTGCCTCTCCAACCAATGATAAAATCCTAGGAGACCTAAGGAATCTAAAGCTGAAATTTAATAATATAATTGATTGCAAAACTCAGTTTCAGATAGATCAATTACGCTGGGAGAACTTTGACCATGCTAACAAATGTGGTAGATTTTTAGCTAACCAATTAAAAAATAATAATAAGAGAAACAAATCATCCATTCATTAACTAATAAGAAAGTGAATATTACTCGTGATCCCCATAAAATAAATGATACCTTTAAAAACATTTACCAAGAGTTATATACGTCCCAAATAGATCCATCGACCTCAGCCATAGAGGAGTTTCTGAATAAACTAGAACTGCCAAAGCTAAAGGAAGAATAATCCACAACTCTAGACTTATTGTTATCTTTGGCAGAACTACATAAAGCTCTGCAGGAAATGCCCAATAAAAAAGCTCCAGAACCAGATGGATTCCCAACTGAATTTTATAAAGAGTTCTGGTCCATGCTGGTGTCACAGTTCACGTCATGTCCTGTTTTATTTTGTTAACTTCCTGTTCTGAGTCAGTTGTTCACTCACCGGTTCTCATTATCCACACCTGTCCGTAATTAGTAATCACTCACCAGTATATAGCCTCCACCTCTCACAGACTCAAGCCGCCAGATTGTCGAGTTTCCTTAGTCACAGCACTTCTGCCCTTCGTGTATTGTTTCTCATGTCTTGATCCTGTTTTTCCCTGACTACCGTATCCTGCCTTAACCCTGCTTGCACCGTTACCTGGATAAGTACCCTGCTCAAACAACTGACCGTGAGTTTTGCCTAGCCCTTGTCTGTACCGTCACCGTGATCTTTTGTGCACCAAACCTTGCCTGTATACTGGACCTGAGATTGCCTGCTCCCTTCTGTACCTCGTTACCAAGCTTTCCGTGTATGACCTGGACCGTCTGACTCTGCTTACCGAAATAAAGCCTGTATTAATCCTCACCCTGCCTTTGTGCTGTGCATGTGGGTCCGACGCCTGCCCAAGTCTGACAGCTGGCACCCGGCTTTTACAAAATGGTAGCTGAAATTAAACAACAGCATTCATTACCCACAAATATGAATTCTGCCTTCATAAGCCTGCTCCAAAAACCAGGAGAAGACCCTGCACTCCCATCAAGTTATAGACCAATTTCACTAATAAATGTAGATCTAAAAATAATGTGTAAAGCACTTGCTAGAAGATTAGAAAAAATCACTCCATATATAATTCACTCTGATCAAACAGGCTTCATTAAAGGTAGACAGTCAACAAACAATATGAATAGATTAATCAACTTAATTGATTATGTCACCACCCATAAACTAGAGTCAGCCATCGTCTCCTTATATGCAGAAAAAGCTTTCGATAGAGTAAACTGGAAATTTCTTTTAACCACTCTGCACAAATTCGGCATTGGGAAATCATTCATAGACTAGATCCAAACGCCGCAGTCAGACCAAACAACAAGATCTTACCAAGGTTTAATCTGCATAGAATGACAAGACAGGGCTGCCCACTTCCCCCATCACTATTTGCAATATTTATTGAACCTCTAGCCGCAGCAATAAGACAGCTTGAAGGAATTACTGGAATATCGACCAAATCAGTAAATCATAAAATAAGTTTATATGCTGATGATGTGTTACTGTTTCTCCTGGAGCCACAGACGACTCTTCCTACAATTATCAGCCTCATAGATGAATTCTCAGGACTTTCAGAATACTCTATTAACTGGACCAAATCTAGTGCTACCACTTAACCTTAAAGTGACTAACATCTCTTCTACCACACTCCATTCAGACAACATTAAATCCTTGGGCATTGAATTGTCGTTTAGGCTATCAGAGCTTATTGATCTAAACAACAATCTATTATTAAAACAAATAGAAGCCAACCTCAAAAGATGGCAGTCCTTACCCATTTCACTTATGGGAAGAATTGCCACCATAAAAATGATGATCCTGCCAAAAATTAATTACATATTCTCAATGATTCCAACTTAGCCAGCCCAGGCGTGGTTTAAGACATTAGACTACTACATCTCACAGTTTTTGTGTAAAACCAAGCCACCACGAATTAGTTTAAAAACTCTTCAAAAATCCAGATGCTGCGGCGCCCTAGAACTACCTAACTTCCACCACTATTTTCTTGCCAATAGACTGAACCATGTCCACAAATGGATAAAACCCATGCCAGCAGACTCCTCCTGGATAGACATTGAAAAAACATTTTGTGGAAATATTAAAGTTGCAGATCTGCCCTTTATCAGCACCAAAATCAAACATCATAGTTGTTACCAGAGCATCAGCATAAAAGCATCTCTGACAGCCTGGTGGGATTTTCTTAAAATTAATCGGTCTTTGCTTACTCTTTGCCAAAGCACACCTCTCTGGAACAATCCAGGCATCATACAAAACAAAAAGGCAATACACTTTTCAACTTGGCATACCAAAGGATTAACACATCTGAAACATGTTTCTGAAACACCTCTTTTTTTTATCACTATGAAATCACTAGTACCAATTTCTTAGAATACCAACAACTCAGTCAATACTTAATGCAAAAAGTAAGAATACTCCCATCCACATGCAACCACTACAAGTAATAGAGCGATTTATTTATATATCAGGGAAAAGGACAGTATCCAAAATCTATATCTTAATTTCCAATGTAGATCAGACAGTGAGCCTTCCGATCTCTAAATGGGAAGCTGATCTAAACATCACCCCTAATTATACGTTCTGGAATAACATATGTTCTAATTTATTCAGAATGACAAGAAATACAAATTTAGAACTAATACAATATAAAATTCTTTATAGAACTCTCTATGCAGGACAAAGGATGTTCCAAATGGGTCTCACTGTTGTGAGTCTCCTCCCAACCTCAGAGGGCGGCACTGAGCAGCTGTTTCCCTCCGGGAACATCATTAACTGGGCGACTATTTAAGTGGAGGATGGAGACTCCTCCAGTTGTCAGTGTGTCATGGTGGACTCTCTGTTAGTATCTGGCTTCCTGTATGACGGTTGGTTTTGTTTAGTTTGGATTGTGAACAGCCCTGCTACTCCTTATTCGTTTACGTTAGTAGAGCGGTGTAGAGCCTGACTCTGTAGTTTGCGAAAGCCTGGTTACTCTTAGTTATATTTTTGCCTACTCAGTGCAGCGACCTATTGCGTCCTGAATTTGTTTTGTCGTTACTTCAGTTTAGTGTTATTCCTCTGTTTAGTTTGTTTGGTCCTGCTTCGCAGTGCTCCTCAGTTTAGTTGGTGAACCTTTTTCCTACTCTGTAGTGACCTTCAGTTTTGTGTAGTAATAATAAATATTGTTTTGTATTCTGCCATCCTCGCCTGTGACTGCTTGTGGGTTCCGTCCTGTCTGGTCTTGGGGGTGTTTGTAACACTCACAAACTCAAATATTTGCCCTCACTGTACAGATGCACAGCAGATAGATTCCTACATGCATTCTGGTCATGTTCACCTGTGCTGCAATTTTGGCAAAGAGTATGTGAACACCTGTCAATCCAGTTAAGCTGTCCAATCCCAGCAGCCCCTGCACTTTGTCTTCTAGGAGATATAAGTGGGTGTAGTATATTTATGTATCATTGTCATATCATATCATTTACATTTACTTTTAGTAGTAAAATTGATCATTGCTTATGAGAGAAATACATAGAGTAGATGGGTTCGTGTGTCCTCAGTAACTGGGGTTAGAGAGTTTGCTTAAACTGGGTTCACAGAGTCTGTGTTCGCAGAATCTGTTGTCTAACAATGGTTATCTTAGTTATTCAAAATGTCACGCCGACCTGGGAAAGGAACTGAGAGGTTGAAGCTGGGCCAGATGGATCTGGGAGCCGGACAGATACAGTAACACGGCCCAGCGCCAGGACTTTCCAAGTAGCCTTATTTGGACATGTGGAAAGACTTCAGGTGGTGGTTATAAGCAGGCTTTCACAGGCTGGGGTTTTCAGAGCGCTTCGCAGAGGGTCCGCGGACCTTCTCCGACCTCTCGGTTCTCTCTGCAGAGGAACAAGCAGGTGAATTCGGTCTCTGCCTCTCTTGCTATTACTCTTTTGTAATCATTATCTGATTGATTTAATTTGTCATTTATAATAAATTTGTATGCTATTGATTTAAACCTCAAAGTTGAGTTCTTGTGAAATCTCTTTCGTAGTTGAAGAGAATAGAAATACACGACATGGGCTTGATCTAGAGACAAACTCATTACACACACTTCTTTCTGCCCTCTGCCCGGGGTACGTTGATCGTCTGCCTGGGTGGTCTCTTTTCTGCTGACCTCCAATTGCTGGCCTTGTGCTGCAGGCCCGGTGTGGTGCCAGGGGATGAGGTCGGGCCCATGGGGCAGGAACCGCTCCGCTCGTGTAGGGGTGGTGGACTGGGGGTAGGCCCCACTCTGGGCATGTGGGCATCTCCTGGCGGGCTCCCTACGGACCGTGGGTCCTTGTGCTCCACTCTTTCAGGCCGACCCTCCCACCGGGGAGAGTTTTTGCCCCTGGTTCTCATGGGGCGGACAGCGTTGACCCACGGTGGCCCACTCTGACCTCGGGTGCTGTCTCTGTGGCTGCTGCAGCTCTGCCTGGGGGGCTCTGTGTGGGCGGCTTGGGTCGCAACACCTGCCTTCCTGCAACTGAAGGTGTGTGGGCTCCCTGGCTGCTAGGATTCTTTCCTCTGCTTGTTGGATGGGTGTAGTGGCCGAGCTCCTCACATCACCCTGCCTTCCACAAGTGGCATTGTTCATGCACCAAAGTCTGCCTCACCCTTTGGGTGAATAATGTTAAGCTACAGCCTTACTAACCTTGTAGTGGGACACTCAACACCTGAACAGGCTTTCCAAATCCAGCTGTAAGTATTGCTGATACTTATCACTACCAATATCAATAATGTGTGAATATGGAAATTGTGGTGTTGTATGTCATGACTTTTATTAAGTAGTATGGAATATGTATAACAATGCATATGTGTATGTATATGATATGTATATGTTTGTATGAGTATGTGCACATACCTTAACACTATTTTTGGTATTAGTATTAATCTCCAAAGTAAACCACAGTACAACAGTTGTTTAGTTATGAATGTGTTAGCCTAAGGTACATCCCTGCTTATTTATTTTGCTCCGATTGTTTACTTAACAGATTTGCTTGGTTTCAGCAGCTGGTTGCACCCCTACACCCCACCCCCCACCCCTCTCCCGCACACACACCCTAAAGCAGAACTTAACCTGTCCACCAACACAGCAACATCACACATATTTGGGATTAGCTAAATAAACCATTAAATAAACAATAAATCAAGAAGAGTATATATATTATATATATACCTCTCTTGTTAAAGCAAAGCTGTCCATCACAATATGGCATTCAGCGTAAGATATTAAGATATGCTGTTGTTAAACTGCTGGACAGAACAAAAACAAAAGTGTTATTGAGGCTAGGGCTGGTGAATGTCAGGATTAGAGCACTTTTTCGTTTTCTTGAGGAGACGAGATTAAAGTGGAGAATATAAGGGGTTTTTTTGTGTGTGTTTTCCCAATAAATAGACAATATGTAGTAACCTTTGCATAGTTTGTGGCGGTAGTGTGCAACTTAAAGACTGCAGGCTGCCATTAAATAGGAAGAAGAAGAAGAAGAATAGTCTTAGTTGGGTCATTACTTGCATCACATGCTGGCCGTTGTGGTTCCTGTCTAGCTGTCTTCAGGTATGTTTGTCTATGTATTTATATGTCTTAGTGTTTGATTATTTATTGAATAGGTTACTCCTGCATTGCAGAGATTTTTAGTTCTTGATGTTGTTAATTTGTATACCTGGTAGGCAGTGTTTCTGTTCTGGTCATACATTCTGATCCCTCCTATAGTTTGTTTTTGGCCTAGCAGCCTGTTCTCTCCCGCTCATGGTGAATGCAGTTTGAGTTTAGTTGGCCCCGATCAGTAACAATCATGGAATCAGTCAAGAAAATAAAGCATCTGTTTTATATATTTTACTTATGTTTACCTCTGCAGTCCTGTTCCAGAGCATTGCCATAGTAACCAGGTTTGCAGTGTTGGCAGTGTCTTCCCATTGTGTTGTAAAGGCAGTGCAGACATTGGCCTGTTAGGGAATCACAGGCATCATGGGCATCTGTGTCTATGTTGTTGTTGCAGGGACACGGTTTGCAGAAGGCATCAGGTGACATCAGGCTGCCATAGAATCCAGGCCTGCACCTGTCGCAGTGTGGACCTGTGGAATTTGCTCAGTTTAGCAGATTTTCATCACCTGTGCTCAACTCTTACACACCTGAACTCTGACTCCACCCATCAGCTTCTCAAAAGACTCAAAACATTCATCTCAAAGCTATTGATTTTATCTATGTGAAATGTCTGGTTTATATGGTATATTATAGGTTTGTTTAGTTTTATATTTAGGCAGAACTAATGAAACGCTTTCAATTCCACTGACCTGGATAAAACTCCACAGATGTTACAAATTAATGCTGTTTCATGTGTGGTCTGTTGGGTCACTAAAATATAGGATTGGATCAAACCTGAATGCTAAACTTTTGTAAGACTCGAAGGTGAACACCTACCTGTATGCCCCTCCCTACAGATGCAAGTCAGACTGAGGGATTGTGGGTCATGATGGCAGGAAGTGGCGAAGAATCGTCCAGTGTTCTTAACATCTGGACATAGGCAGGGTTGACAGGGTATCCCAGAAACAGGGTCATTATAATACCCATCCACACACCTGAACCCAAAATACAAAAGCAACATCACCACATGCGTCCATGTATATTTTTCACATAAAATATTGTGTAAAGACTTTGCCTCAACAGATAAAGATACAAGAAATGAAACAATTAATGAACCATGTTCTATTGTACGTACCGTTTGTCCATAACTAATGGGACCCTTGAACCAAAAACTCCTAAATATAACAGTACCACATCCAGTCTTTTTTCTATTTGATCAGTCATTATCAAATCCAGTCTTTTTTCTATTTGATCAGTCATTATCACATCCAGTCTTTTTTCTATTTCAGTGCAACCAAAAACTTAAACCAGTGAATAACCTGTCGCAGTGAGGCCCCCTGGTGTGATTCCTGCAGTTCACGCACTTTCCAGTGTCTTCGTCACACATCTCAGACAGTCCATTACACTCACAGGGTTGACAAATAGGAAACCCCCAGAATCCATTCTGACAGTGATCACACTGGCGACCAGCCGCATTCGGATGACACACACACTGACCTCCGACCTGATCACATAGCTCAGATAACGAACCTCGAGGGTCACACTCACAGGCTGCAAATAAGATCAAAGCATTATTCTATTTGCCGTAAAACCTGCAAAATTAAAAGAGAGGTGTGTTACATTTGCAGCCGTCAGGTCCAAAGCCAAATGTCAGTGGTGCGCAGGTATCACAACAGCGACCAATCACATTGAGTTTACATTCACAGAAGCCTCCCAGTTTACTGCAAGACTGGCTGAGTGAGCCGACGAGATTACACCTGCAACCTGACAACACATCAATACCTGTCACAGGACAACAAACATTACCCTGAGAGATCAAAAATTGAAAGTCTCCTTACTAAGGGCTCCGTTGTGGATCCGCGCGGACAGCATCTTGATGAGTCCTTCACAGATGTCTACTGGTGAATGTTGTGGGTTTTGCTCCATGGCCAGTCCAACACAGTGAAAATGGTGGAAAGAGTCAACATCTCTCTGGGAGCAGAAATCCTGGACTGAGCCAGTGCTGGGAATTAGGCCCATCTGGACACACACATAATATTAGATTTCTGAACAAAAACATTAGTAAACACAGTAATTTAAACAACATGTCTCACAATATAATGCTCCTTCTTCCAAATGTCGAAACACCCAGTGTGTGGCTATACTACAGTAACACCAGGATTAACTCACAGAGTCGATAAGGATGTGTAATCCACCAGCTCCGGACTCTTTGGTAAAGATGACGTCCACAAAGTAGCGGCCTCCAGCGTTCAGACACACGGCAGAATCCAGAATAGTTACTCTGAAGACACAGTAAATGGGTAATGTTTATTTTCTGGTGGCTTGTGTTTAGGAGCATTAGCCCTGACTAATGAGATTGAAATATATGACATGAAAATGTTTTATTATTTTATACTCTGTCTTTAATTACAATTGATCAACGTCTGTTACTCTGCAATTGCATGGGTTAAGCAATAAAAGCAATGAATTGATTAATAATAGACTCTCGACCACAGGGCAACAGCCTATGATGAATAAATGTGCAAGAAAAATGGTCTGAAAGGTAACAGTGGACTTGTGTGACCGTGCTGGAGACGGCAACCAAGTCAAGGATATTGTTACTAAATTTTGCCTTAATTCCTTACATTGCTTTAGTTCTAATGTGACCTGGTGCCATTTTACCTGGAATCTTTAGGAAGTGTCACATTCTTAATTCCCATGGGATCAGTGCTGCACCTGCCATCACCAGGTGACAGCATAATGATGCTGACAGAAGCTGACCAATCAGATGAATGCTGCCAGAAAAAAATCAGCTGACATACAGTACAGTCAACACTCACTGTATATCAACAGCAATCACTGCTACAACAAGATATCTCTGGAACTGCTATTGTTCACCAATAACAACAATTTATTTACTAACCACTAAGAAATACTTTTCAAAGAAAACTGTCAACATTATAAACATAGATTATACTTTGGTGATGTGTTTTTACTTGTTTTTTCTCACCTCTGTCTCATAGTGAATCACCAGCTGGAACTCCAGGGATAACGGAAGGTTGTCCACAGTAAACCTGAGCCCAGCGCCCTCTAATACTCTCACCAATCCCAGGCCAGTCCACATAATTAAGTGACTAGAGGTTCTCTGACGAGGAACAAACTGCACGGCATGACCTGACCCAAGGCTAATGCTAGTCTTCTGCAAAACCAAAAAACTAAAGAAACTCAACAAGCAACAGATCCAGACCGGAACACCCCAAAATATAAACCTCACCAGTCTTTGTCTTCGCAGACGACGGAGTGATTGAATCCTCCGAACCAGAATAACTTGTCCATTCCTGAACTTAAAGTCAAAACCCTGATCCCTGAAGTACTGTTCACACTGTGGTAAAACCACTGTGTTCACCTACAAATAGACACAACAAGGTAAGAATACACAGCAACAGTGGTAGCAAAGAGACTTTCACATGTACTTGTTGTATAACACACCAAAGGTGAAAGAGTAGAACCACTTTGCTGGGTGAGTGTTGCTGCAAGTTCTGCCTCATACAGGAAGTAGTCCAGTAATGGCAGGAAGTACCCGGGAGCAGGTTCAGCACAGTGCGGGCCAACCATGTTTGGTAAGCAGTGACACTGACCATCCTCTTGAGAACACCTGAGGATACAGAACAGTGGGACTGTCAGGCATTACATGAGAAGTGATGTTGGGCTAAAATAGCACTGGAAACCAGACTTATCTTAAACTTATCTGGTGCCCTCCCATGTCATGTGTTATCTATTTCTCCTTAAGCAATGTATTTTCTGTATGTTTGTTTATGTTGCTGGTGTGTCTTCCAGGTTTGTCTAATTGAGTTTTGTGTACTTGTATATTGTGCCTACGTTCTGCTCCTATCTTAGCAGTGTTCTTTATTTCATATAGGTAGTTTTTTTATTGTATGTGCATACAGTGCATAAAAAGTAACCTGATTTAATAATGTATGTCGGTATATGTGTATACATATGTATGAACATGTATGTATTTATACATTTTTGGTGGCCCGGTAGCCTAGTGGTTAGAGCACTGGGCTGGGAAGCAGAAGGTTCTAGGTACAAGAGCACCAAGTGTGTCCTTCAGTAAGACACTTCTTACTAGCTCCCAGAGCGCCTTGCATGGCAGCCCACTGCTCCCCCAGGGGAGGGGTAAACACATTTTGTTGTTACGTTGTAAACAGATGTGATAATGACCAATAAAGCCTTTCTTTCTTTCTATTTATTATATGTCTGTCTTGATATTATTTTGAATTTTCAAAGCAATTTTCCTCTGGGGTTAACAAATATGAATCTTGAATCTTCATCCATCTACTTGTCAAGACTCCATCCTGGAATAATTGCTGAGTGGGAATATGATTTGTTGCATAATGGTTTCCAATGGCTCTGGAACGCAACCTGTTCCACAGTTAGGTAAGGCCCCTTAAATAAAATCTGGTTTACCTTCAAAAACATCGGTTGTTGGCTGTAGATATTTTAGTAGGAGTAAAATCACAAAAAACATACGTGCTGCTGTACGCTCCTCCCATATCACAGCCACAGGGTGAACATCTGTACACGGAGTTCCCCAGACCCCAGAAACCTGCCTAAACACAGTACATATATTAATAGGATTTTGTGAGATCTGGTCCTTGTACCAGACAGAAAAGTCTCTGCTTGTTCCAAATTTTTATTTGTTATTTAAACCTGAGGCTAACCTTCACATTTTTAACAGCTGTAAATATCAACCATATCACTTGCCTGACACTGATCGCACAGCAGTCCAGTTGTAAAACGGTCACATTCACAGCTTCCTGTCAGCTCATCACATGATCCAATGCTTCCCAAAACATGACACTGACATGCTGAAAGAAGCAGGGCAAGCAACATCACTCTCAGTTTGTACATGAAGCTGTGATCAGTAAAATAAAGTTAGTTACCTTGACAACCAGCCGGGTTGTCCTGACTCAACCTGAAGAAACCTTGTTTGCAGTGATCACAGCGCCGACCCGCTGCATTTTGTTTACAGACACATTGACCAGTCAGGACATCACAATGGCCCCAACCCTTAGAACCAGCCGGGTCACAGTCACAGGCTGAAAGACAGGAAACAACTAGATCAAAGAGTCCGAGAGTCACACTAGCCTGACCAGAATGTAAAAGTGTTAATATAGTGTAACAAAATGTTGCTGGAGATTCTCAGTCATCCAGGTGGAATAGTCTGAAGGCTACGTCATGTCAACTGGATTTCAGACACTAAAGAAACCATGTGGATTGGTGGTGACACATTTCTATTGAAAAGAAGATATCCGTCTGATATGACTAAGCCTTAAGACAATAGTGTAACAATACTTTAACACAATAGACCAGCAGATGTGGACTAAAATCTTGGCATAAATTGTCATTTAAACGGAACAGGTTCCAGTGACCAATGGACATCAACAGGCAGATCAGCCAGTACGTATGCAGGCGTGGGGGTCATCTAGCTCCCGCTCTGGGTCCTGATACAGTAATGCTCCACACTGGTCACACTGTGGCCCAGTCCGGTTGTGCTGGCAGTTGTCGCAAACACCACCGCTCACACCCCCTGTAGCTTCAAACTGAGCCGCATCAAAGTGGCATGAGTCGGAATGACCATGACAGTTACACTCTGAGAACAAGAAGTGGAAGAAAAAAAAGGTGCTGTCACAAAATAGCAAAAATTTGCAAAATATATAAATAAAAGACACATTTCTTTGTGATTTGTGATGCTAAACAGACAAAAGTGCTGTTTGAGTAATTAACAGTCTAACAACAAAAGAACTTACTCCTGCAACTATTGGCTGCATCTTGTCCTCCAGGCCTCCAGGGGGAGTCATGGTAGAACCTCTGACAGACCTCACAGTTGTCTCCAGCAGTGTTGTGCTGGCACACACAGCGACCATGGACCTGCAGATGAAACAGCTTTATTATCGCCACATCACATTTAGATCAAAGGAAATATTCAGTAGTTTTGTGAAGTGTTTACATAAAATCAGCTTGTAAAATGCCATCAGAACAAAGTTTTCAAGGGACGCCAGTGACTGCTGGACGGCTCTATGATGCTTCATACCATTCCAGTCTGGTTGGAGGCCTCACTCTGGCCCCTGCTTACAGGCAGGCACCGCATGGCGTGTCCATTACAGAAGCAGCTTCCTTGGACCATCATGTTATAGAGAGCATAGTAATATTTGCCCTGAGGGTTCCTGCGACGCCAACTCAGCAAAGTGTCACCAAGTGTAAAGAGGTGAGTAAAGTTCACACGAAGATTAGTCAACGTGATCAGATCTGTAAACAATGGCAACATCTGTTTAACTTTCAGATCAGATTTAAGATGTTAAGAACAGAGACCAGGCTTCAGAGTTTGATGGTGTCCCTGATAGAAAGATGACTACAGAGGAGAATTTGTCCAGGTTCTGATGGTAGTGTGGCTATTAGAGTTGTCACTGAATCAGTGATAGTCCAGCAAGTGGCACAGTCAAAGGTCAGGTTCTTTGATAAACACTAGAATTTCATTGGTCATTTTGGTTGTAAGAGACAAAAAGTGTCTGCAGCATGTTCATGTCAAATCAGCTAAATAAATTTTCTGATCTGGGTTGTATTTGAAAGAATCAGAATCAGAAGTGTGTTTATTGCTTAACCCCTAACCCTTGGTGTCAAGTTTAAATGCAGCAAAAGGTTGCAATAAACATGGTATAACTTATACCCACAATCATAAAATATTTACATAATACACATATTAAATTGAATTGAAGAGGTACAAACCTCAATAGACAAAGGACCTCACCTTGGATGTTTGGTGTGTAGGGGTTCTGGATATCAAAGACGGGATCCAGTGCTTTCAGCACCACCTGGTGGACAAACACAAGAAAGTCTTTGCATCAGTGTGTTGATTCTGTTTTAATAAAGTTTGTTGAATCTGTGACCTGTCCATTGGTGGACGGTTCTGGTCCCGAGTATCTCCTATCACAGACAACGTCATTGATACTGGAGGCCGGTTTATCAGACACCCACGGGAAATGAAGCGAACACTCATCTGAAAAGTAACGAAAAACTTTCCACGTTCGTCCAAAATCCTTCGATCGCTCCACCAACATGGCCGCTGGTCGGAAACTCTGCAGAGAGAGAGGAAGTGATGTCACATTCATCAAATTCAAAATGATCTCGATGTTTAAATCAGTAAAGTGAAGAAGAAGAGGGATGGGAAACAAAGAGAAAGAGACACCAGTGGCAGCCTGAAGCATCAGTCGCCACTGTTGGAGAAAATATATTTTCATCTATTATTCATCTCATTTATTATATCCATCTAATCATTTATATGTATCATTTACCTTTATACATTTTCCATTTATGGTTTTCATTTGCTGTGCCTTATAACCCCATTGACAGGTGCATAGACTTCTAACCACAGGTTTTCAAGTATTGTCATATACGAAGAACAATTTTGTCACATTTGCCATTTGCTCTGTGCTCCTACGCAGGCGTAGGGGTTCAAAACCACAAGAGGGGTTGGAGGAGTACTGCTATGCCTAATGTGTGTGTTTCTGCATGTTCAGCAATGATGTGATGATGTGATGATGGAGGCGTGTACAAGCAAATACAATAAATACAATACAATAAAATGTTGTGCTTTGGGGAAGTTTGTTGGAGTTGGTTGGTCTCTGAGTGAAGCGCTTACAACGCTAAGATCTCAGGCGAGCTCCCCTTGGCCAAGTAAAATCTCTGGTTGGCTCTCACTGTGCTATATTGTTCTTGTCTCTGTGTGTATCAGTGCTGTTATTATATTATATTATATTATATTATATTATATTATATTATATTATATTATATTATATTATATTATATTATATTATATTATATTATATTATATTATATTATATTATATTATTATATTTTCAGACCCATCAGCCACAGAGGGTTTTCATTTACCTTGAAGGTGAGGACAAGGTGACTGAACTGGAACACAGCCTCTAGATCCAGCTGAATGCTGACCTGGTCAATGCCTGCAGAAGATGCACAGGGACACACAATTATTAAAATGACCCAGACAATTACATGCTGCTTCAAGTCTTCTCTAACTGACAGTTTACATTTTCTCAACTAACCATTTTCAGACTGCCACCACTGTAGTTGTCTGTCAGGGTCAAAGGTTGTGATGACATTCTCGATGCGGTGGCTGTTCAGATTCTTGTGGCGATTAAATGGCATCTGTGAACTGCATGTGAAACATTTTTGTTCCTCCTGATGGAAAAATTCAAACTGATCAATAATCAAAATCCCTGTTTTCACAAAATGACAAAAAGCTGATTAACAATTTTAGTCTGAAACAAGGAAACAGGAACAGAAGTTTAATGAAGGATGCTACGCCTAATGAGCAAAAGCAGAACAACTGAGCCTGCGTCAGCCTTTGTGTTACAATGGTAATACGGGAGATTATTTACAGCAAACTGAGCTGGACATTGTCAAACTATAAGACCAGAGAAACACTGTCTCTGCATTTATAAAGTAAATATGTGATGTAGCTATTGTGGGACAATCCGTAAAGAAGACAAATGTGAAGGAGTTAAACGCTCAAGGGGAAAAAACGGATCAGAACTTGTTTCGCTATGAGAGTCAGTCCTTAAGCCAGAAATATTTCACTCTGACATGTAAATGAGCTCAACACCAGCTGCACACCATCATCATGCGCTTTTGTTGCTTATAACTCAGTTGTGTGCTGTAATGTCTGACCTCAAGATATCCAGTGCAATAGTTCTGAGGCCCCTGCAGGCCACAGGTGGATGAGGCTGAGAGCTGAGCAGCTCTGCCCACCATCAGGTCCCCAAGTTGTGGGTTACAGGAGCTACTTGGACACTGGTCCTTGGGGTCCTGGAAGTCTTTGAAGTCCTGGTGACCCTGGAGCTGAGCTGCATGAAGCAGAGCTGAAGAGACAGAATGTTTTCATAGATCGTCCGGTAGATATAATCTGTGTGTGTATGTTTTACATCAGAGCAAGATGATATATGATGTAGTTGTAAGTATGACAGTCTGCCTATGGCAGGTTAGCAATTGGGTTTTTCCTGGTTAAACAAAGGTTAATAAATAAAATAATAACATCTTTGTTCTGGATAAATCTGGCGTGTTGGTCTGCAAACAACCTGCTTGATGCCAACCACTCCTAACCTACGACCTTCTCTGACATCTTTAACTTGGTATCTCTGCTGAACACACCTCCATCTCTCAGGGAGGACATTTACACTCTACAGTATGTCAACTCAACTCAAAAACATCTGTAAACTCACGGATGAAGAAGATGAAAATCATGGCAAACTGACAGAATTCTGCAGGTCTCTAATAAATTCTGGTCTTTGGCCCTGAAATGAAAATCATATTTTAAAATCACACCATCAAATTATCTATTATTTATTATTTAATAAGAATTAAACAGTCAAGTCCATTTCTTTGACATGCATGTTCAAGTATAATCACGTTTTTGTATTTGAATATAATCTGTTGGGACAGAAAAAAATGAATAAGAATAAAGTGCAGTTAACATGAGTACTGTTCACAATCTGAGCCCAATGAATTAACTGGATCAAACCAGGCCTTCTTAGTCTCTGAGGCTTAAATCTGAAACAGCATTGCTTCTTGTGACTGAAACTATGAGCCCTGAAGGGAAAGATGAACTTCTCCAGGAATGTCTGCCCCCTGCAGTAAATGTTGGGGTTTCCTTCTTTAATGCAACTCAGGCAGAGAATATGACTTCACAAGCAGAAAATATGCTTGTGTGAGAAGTAGCAATTTAGTTTCATGGAAAAATATCTGTAAACCAGGTTAAGATACATTTTCTGATATCCAGAAGGGAAACATCACGCAACAGATTCAGTAAATTTGCACTTGTCACTTGAGAAGTTTGACGACACAGTTGTGGCGTCATCTGAATGTCCCAGGTGTTTGACAAAATGATGCTTTGACATAAAAATATTACAGGCAGGTAAATAAGTGTGAACCACCAACAGATTATGGTAAGGGAAGAGTACACCGACACTGTCATCTGTTTCTGCTGCATGAACAGACTGTGACCAGTATCTTCTGAGGTGGGTTAGTTTTAAAAAGCACTGCTGCTGAGAATAGTACCTGAACAAAAAACTCTCAGGACCCCCAGAACCCCCAGCTCCAGGTGGAGAACCAAGCAAAGCAAGTCTAAGCTCGACAGATCATTAGCTGGTTCATTTGTGTTTAGGACGTGATATAAAACACACAGGTCAAATGGTGCATTGTCTACGTTGGATGTGTTTGATTTTAGTATATGTATCAACAATTCAACCTTTTTATATTTGTCTATGAGTTATGATCAGCGCCTGTTGCCCTGTTTGTGTGCCAAATGATGCAGCTGCAGATAAATTGGTTGCTTGTCCATAGTTAAGTTTGATAAAACATCAAAAGCTATAGCTGACCAGACCACCAGATTTTATCTCGCTGTGAATTTCAAGGTGAGAAAAATAAACTTACCTGTTTCTGTTGCCACTTGGAAAGACTGAACATATGTGGGCAAGTAACAGCACACCAGAGACCAACATAGCCTGAGGCTGCACCTGTCAGAGAGTCAGAGGGAGCGAGAACCTGTCTGTATATATATCAAAGACAGACGGACAGACAGATGGATGGACGGACAAATGGATACCAAACATATAAGAACACCACTGACACCTAAATAATACTAAAATACTCAATAAAATAAGTTAAAAATAGACAGTGATGGCAGGAAATAGCACATTGAGAAGGGTGAGTTGAGGGCTATTCTTCATATCCTTTCAAAGTTTTTACAGCTAAGGATAAAACTGTTCCTCAGTTTACACATGTTATAATAATTGCTGTGTACGCCCCACCCTCCGCTAACGCTGACACAGCTTCTGAGACCATGCTCTCAGTGACCAGCAGGCTTCAAACACAACACACACAGGCCCTCTTCCTGATCTCTGGGGGATTTCGACCACACAGTCAGCCAGTGGCCGGTGCCCGGTGGTGCCCGGTGCAGTGAAGAGGTGAACGGCTGAGAGCGAGGAGGCTCTCAGGGACTGTTTTAACAGCACTGTGTGGATGGAGCTCTGCGACCCACATAGGGGGGACATAAACACCATCACAGACTGTGTAACGGACTACATAAATTTCTGCTGTGAAAACACTGTTCCCTCCAGGCGGGTTCAGTATTTCACCCACAACAAGTCATGGGTCACCCCTGATATTAAAGCTCTGCTAGAGGAGAAGAGAGCGTTTAAGTCAGGGGACAGGGAGGAGCTGAGGAGGGTGCAGAACGAGCTGAGGAGGAAAATCCGTGAGGGGAAGGCCAGCTACAGGAGGAAAATGGAGGAGCAGCTTCAGCAGAACAACGTTAGTGAGGTGTGGAGGAACCTGAAAACCATTTCTGGCTTCAAAGCACCACGCTCACAGGCTGAGGGGGGCCTGAGCTGGGTCAACGATCTGAACTCACACTTCAATAGGTTTAACCAAGCACCCACTCATACCCCCCAGCAGCTGCCTCTAAACCTTTTAACGCCACACATCCCTGGACCACCCCCTGCAACTCTACACAAAACCCTCTACCGCCAGCCCTGCAGACCTGTGACTCATCCCAGCAACACTCCTCCACTTCACACCACAGACACTCCTTCAGTCCCTGTCCTTCTCTAGCACCCAGGTGAGTAAAGAGCTCAGGAAGATCAAGGATTCAGATGGCTCCAGACTCCTATGGTCCAGCGCAGGTGAACTGTGTGGAGTCGCGGAATACGTCTTCAATCTGAGCCTCAAGCTGAGGGTGGTACCACGGCTCTGGAAGACCTCCTGCCTGGTACCAGTGCCAACGGCCTCAGCAGCTTCAGACCAGTGGCTCTCATGTCCCATCCGATGAAGACACTGGAGAGACTGGTCCTGGGTCACCTTTTCGCTGCGAAGGAATCCTACCTGGACCCACTGCAGTTCGCCTACTGACACGGCATAGGAGTAGAGAACGCCATCATCTTCCTCCTAGATCAAGCTTTTCAGACGTGGAGAAGCCCGACAGCACTGTGCGGATCATGTTTTTTAATTTCTAGAGTGATTTTAACACTATCCAGCCAGTGCTTCTGAAACACAACACATGCCTCAGTTTGTGAGAGTACTGTGACCTGCATTGTGGAGGCCCAACAGGGGACTGTATTGGCCCCTTTCCTCTTCACCCTCTATACGTCAGACTTTAGACATGTCACGTTTTAGTCATTTTTCCGGTTTTATTTTGAAGGACTTCCTGTTTCACTCATACCACAGCTGCTCTCATGCAATCACCGGTCTACGTCAGACACACCTGCCAGTAATCAAGTAATCAAGTTGAATATTTAAGCTCCAGATCACACACCAGTCACTTGCCAGATTGTCGCGTGTACTCACCACTTTACAGCAATGTCGCATAGCTTACCTTGTTCCTGATCCTGTTCTAAACCTTGTACTCCTGATTCCTGTCTATACCTCAGCTTTGGAAACTCGGTAATACCTGACTGCTCTGACCTAGAGAAACGCCTGATCCTTACCTGTACCGCTGCCGTGATTATCTGTTGTCGACCTTGCCTGTCCCTGGATTTGGATCAGCCTGCTCCTTTTGTACTGACGCTGAAAGCTCACCTGTGTATGACCCTGCCTGCCTTGACCATGATTGTGGCAATAAAAACTGTCATCAGTTAAAACCGCGCTGTGCATGTGGGTCAGGTATTTGCGTAATCCTGACAAGACACAACACGGACAGCTGTGTTCTGCAGAAGTTCTCTGATGACTGCAATTGTTGGACTGATCACCAATGACGATTCATAGTACAGAGGACTCTCTCACGACTTTGTGGACTGGTGCTTATGTCAAGCCCTTTTAACATTTATTAGATAGTCCAAATTAACATTACAGATATCCGTTATGTATTTTCACCCGGTAAAACTGTCATTTAAGATATCCACAACTACATTTTGACCAGACACAATTCGAATTTTATATATCTATAATTATGGATATATAATCCATAATTCTACTCCTTGATCCGCCGTTTTATAGTAGTGAAGGAGCTTGTGTCCCCGAATGACCCCAGGAGCTATGTTGTCGGGGGCTAAATGCCCCTGGTAGGGTCTCCCATGAGAAACATGTCCTGGGTGACGGGCCAGACTAAGAGAGGTTCACAAAACCCCCTATGAACGGAGCGTGAACATTGAGGTTGCAGTTGAGAGTGAGTATCAGCGCCAAGCTCCTAAGAAAACGAAGCTGCAAATGTCAAAGTGCATAGAGCAAAACCCGCGTCGCTCCAGGGCGAACTTAAGCTAGAATCAGGCTCTTTCGGCTATGTGTTTTGCAACACCACGAGGGAGATGCGTCTTTACCAGCTCAAAGAAGGTGAGGCTTTCCCCCCCGACACTATAACGAAGCCCATCACAACTGGAGTGTTTTGTGTGTCATAATAGTCAGATATTTGAGAGAGCTCTTTGAAAGATTGGACGAGGATGAATCTGACGAGGAAGATTAGCGCGTTGAGAAGAGGAGGCGAGCAGTGCCGAATACCAAGGAGCAGTGCCTAAGCAATGCTATGGGGGTGTTTGACATGAAGGACCCAGACCTGAAAATGCTGAAGTTTGTTCAGGAAACCTGCGGCTCCTCCAGTGATCATTGGTATTACAGAGTGCGCATACATGCACCCGGGGGCGTAGACAGTCGGCTGTTTTAGCCCACTTCAGCAGCAATGTGGAATTTTCCAGCAGATTGTCAATGTATCGTGCAGAGTGGCTGGAAATATTTGATAAATGGAGAACTGACATTGCATATACCCCACCCCTTTTTTCTCCAGGGATAAATAGAGACCCTCTGCCCCAGTCCTCGGCAAGCAACCAGGCAAGCATGGCTTCTCAACATTAACTCACGCCTCCACCCTCCCCGACCCCGTCGGTAGATAGTGCTTGCTATGACGGGAATGATGACAATGGTGACACCGCTTCCACATCAACGCGAATCAGCGGCCGGTCCTCTCTGGAACTGGGATCAATCGGGTGCAGCGTTCATGACAGCGAGGAGGAGGAGGTGGACGAGAGAGACGCACCCCCACGATCACGTCAATACTGTGCGAGGGCCTCCATCCCATCCTGGACGAGGAGGAAGAGGCGGCATGCGCCGAAGGGGTGGACGGGCCCATGCTGAGGCTGTTTCTGAACACTGTAAAGGTCTTTGCAATGCGGGTCCTGTACATTGCAATTTACGACTACAATGAGTTTCTTTGCAACGGTTGCCAGACCTTGCATCCCAGGCAGTTGCAGCACACTTGTCTGTTTGGAATAACCCCATACTTTCTGGGGAGATATTATAAGGCGCTGAAGAGGAGGGTTCTGACCAGCAGCTTCATTGCAGCAGCAAGGAGGCTGCTTGTGAAACATAACATCCACGTGTCGGGGGAGAGTGCTACAGGCTGAAAAGGCCCCCCTGTACAGCCTGAAACATACAGAGAATGTCGTAGAGGTTCTGGGTGATATACAAGATAAACTGGCGTCTATCTCTATCTATCTCAAAAACCGACCGACATGACCTTCTGGAGGCGGTGAACCTCTGGGAGGGGCACATTTGTGATAAAAGTTAATTCTGGTTTCATTTAGTCGTATTGAGTACTCATTCAAATTTCATTTATTCGTATTGCATCTACTTTTGCTTGTACTCATTCTAGCTGCATTTTTGTGCAATCACATGTATTGTAATCACATTGTACAATAAGTATTTTTTTCAATTTTGTATAACCATCCATCCATCCATCCATCCATTTTCATCCGCTTATCCGGGGCCGGGTACCAATGTAACATTTATTCTTTTAAAAAATAAAAAGGGAATTTGTAAAAAGATGACTGAAGTGAATGAAAAAACTTGAAATAGTACTTGAATGAAGGAAAGGACGCAGGGTGTTCAGAGTTGAGGTTTTTGGCGAGAAGAGAAGATGCCTCCTAAACTGGAAAACTTGATGAAGAAAATTTAATACAACCCGTCTCATCCGGGATGTTATGGCGGCGTGGCTCCTTTACACACAGCCGTAGAACAGGATTCTGACAAGAAAATTAGTGTGGATGGCATCAAAGAGTTTTTAGCAAAGCAAGACGCGTACATGCTACATAAGCCTGTAAGGATCAGGCCGATCTCTGCGACATGCAGGCCCTAGCATCATACAACGACGGCTATAAATTTCTGCTGATCATTATTTATGTATTCTCTAATAAAACATACATTAGACCTATTAAGAATAAGGGCGTGAAAGGGGTGGCGGCCACTTTTGAGTGAGAGTGGAATCCCTAAATCTTTTCAGACAGATCAGGGAAAAGAGTTTTACAACAAGCTATTTAAGGCTCTGATGAAAAAACTAAGAACTTTTTAAGATAACAGAATGCATTCGTACTGTAGGATATCTCCGGTATACAAACTTTGTGATTACGAGAAAGGGCCCGTGGAAGGATCCTTTTATGAGGCAGAATTGCAAAAAGTAACAAATTCAAGGTGGAAAGAATTCTGGGCAAACGCAAAATTGGAGGGGTGGAGCACGTTCTGGTTAAATGGTTGAACTGGCCCAAAAAGTTTAACAGTTATATAAAGGTTTTGGAGATCGTAAACGTTTAGCATACAGACAAGGATGGTTTTTATATCACCCTGCCATCCAACACCAGTGCTGAACTGTTCCCGGACAACACGCCCTTTGTATTTCGCGCAGATCTCGTGCGGCATATAGATTTAAAAGGAGCTTGGGAAGTGTAGTGGAGCGCTACTGTAGGGGTAGTCTGTGTTAGCACTATAGCTTGTCTTGTTTGTGAGGCTGTGTGTTTGTGTTCACTGGGAGCTTGTCTTGTTTTCGTGCTTGTACAACTTGTTTAGTTTGTCTGTGTGTGTGTGATCAGTTCAAGTTCAGTGCCATGAATCCAGCAAGACCAGATCTGTCCCCACACTTTTTGATGCGCTACGGGGTCATATTGAAAGCAGCCACTGAAGCTCCTAGGCTGGAGGCCAGGTTAGTAGCAGTCGAGCTGCTGGATGACATTTTGTGGGAGGAACCCTGGTTCTTTGAGTTCCCGGGTGTGGCAAAGCTGTGGGTTGAGGTGGGTGCGATGCGCGATGAGCTACAACGTGCACTACTTCGCCCCCCTCTTCCAGACTCAGAGGTTCGTTTTTGTACCGGGCCCTCAGACTTCCATGGACAGTCGCTTATCTCCAGCTCGTGGGTTGGCGCGAAGATGGGCATCCCGGATTCGGCTCGCACAACGAACTTCACTGCGTCTGTTGCACAGCCCCCGAGACGTCAGCGTTCAAGGCGGAAGACGCTGCGCTCGACGATGCAATGGAGGGCTGCTGTTCTCGCTCCTCCAGACCAGCACTTGGAGGACCAAGTGTCGGAGCCCGCTGGCCGTCGGCCGGCAACCGTGTCAGCGGGAGACCCTCTTACCCAGCGCTCTTGGGAGGGAGCACTGGACGTGGAGTCACAGCGTGAGGATGCCGCTGTTCAGACTCCTACACCTGCACCAAGGCACTTCAAGGAGGAAGCATCGACGTGTGCAGATCGGCAGTTCACTACTGCTGTGCCAACTCAACGGTCCCAGCGTTTGGAGGAGACGCAGGGCGTGGAAATACAGCGGGGCAGTCCCGTTGCACAACATCTGGTTCTGGCTCATCACGGTGCCATAAGGTGGTGGCGCCGTTCAGTGCGATCCAGCGTGACAGCACGTCAGCTGTTGCCTTCACCTCTTTGTGTTGGGCTCCGGTTCCGACTCCACGTCTGGTTTTGTCTCCAATTCCGGCTCCACATCTAGGTTTCGTCTCCGGTTCCGGCTCCACGTCTGGTTTCGTCTCCGGTTCCGGCTCCACGTCTGGTTTCTTCTCTGGCTCCGGTTCCGGCTCCACGTCTGGTTTCTTCTCTGGCTCCGGTTCTGGCTCCACGTCCGCCCTCCAAGGAGGGCGCTTCTCTGAGGGTGGGGCTGCTTCTTGTTTCCCCGATGGCAGCACCGCGTGAGGTTCCTGTCGCCAAGCCACGTTTGACCCATGAGGTTCCTGGTGGTCCGGTGGAGGCCACGATTGTTCCTGGTGGTCCGGTGGGGGCCACGGTTCGTCGCGGTGGTCCAAGGAGGACGCCGCTGGTTCCTGTTCGTCGCGGTGGTCCAAGGAGGACGCCGCTGGTTCCTGTTCATCGCAGTGGTCCAAGGAGGACGCCACTGGTTCCCGTTCGTCGTCGCGGTGGTCCAAGGAGGACGTCGCTGGTTCCCGTTCGTCGTCGCGGTGGTCCAAGGAGGACGCCGCTGGTTCCCGTTCGTCATCGCGGTGGTCCACGAGGGGCCTTAGGGCTCATGGGGGCTATGCCACCGGACTGGTCGCCTTGCCGCCATAATCACCCGCTGTTATGCTGGCTCTGCCTCTACCGTCGACGCTCTTGACCCTTGCGTGTAACAATTTGCTCCTCTTCTGCGCTGTGTGATGGCCAAGGGTCTATACAGCGACGTTATCACAAAGACGTTTAATGCTCCACATTACCTGCCGCTGTTCAAGCATTATATAGAGAATGTCTATGTTTGAAAAAAAATGATCAAAACAAGCCCATCAAATTTGCGTACGACAAGACGATACTCACGCTGCACTTTAGACCCTTAAAAACAAGACGTGCTGGGGTTATAACACAGACACGTATAGATTTGTCAGCTGTCAGTCAGGTGGGGTCTGGCCTTTCAGCCCTTGCCGGAGCCCTGGTGCAGTACGGTAGAGGCATAGGCTCAATGTTTTCGAAACTGTTTTGTTTTGTAATGCCTCTGGTAAAGAAGGGATTTAGCGTGGCCAAGAATATTTTGTAGACATCATGGCTCTGTTACACGAGAAGTCAGCGGAATGCGTCATGTCTGAGTTGGATTGGTTTTTATGCCCTTTTTCCCAGCTCAGCATAGAGGACAAACAATATGTGGAGATTTCTCCACATATTGGAGACTGGAGCTGGGCGCGGCACCTGCCAGTGTCTCTCCAACTGTTCCCACAGCGTCTCATCGCCACAATCTCCAGTTCCTCTCCAGTCCTTTAATCAATCGGCTCCAGCTCCCGTTCCTGTCGCCGATCAGGCAGGTCCAGCTCCCGTTCCTGTCACCGCTCAATCGAGCCAAGCTCACGTTCCTGTCGCTGCTTAGTCGAGCCAAGCTTACTCTCCTGTCGCCGCTCAGTCGAGCCAAGCTTACGTCCCAGACGCCGTCCAGTTTGATCCAGTTCATGCCACACCTGTCACAGATTGACGGAAACATGATCATGACGCAGGACCCAAATGCACGGCTGTAGAACCAACTCAGTTTGGTAACTTATTTAATGGTGGCTCAGTAAATGTCCAAACAAAAACAAGACTAATCGCTAGGTCAGGCACCGGGCATCAATAGCTCTGACGGCGGCTAACAAAACCAAGACCAAAACAAAGCAGAAACTTACTATACGGGTGATGGCGCGTGGCACGACGGTATTCTCACAAGACGATCTGACAATGACTGAAGTGACTTATGAAGGCTGCATGACAGCTTGTTTCCCCATGAATGACGTTTGCAGAAACGTCATTCCTAACTTTACTGTCTTTGAGGCCCCACTCAGGGTTTTGATGCAGACGTCTTCATCGTGGACTTCGTAGACATCTGAGGCTGAACAATGTTCACTGACCTCAAGCTTGCTCTTCAGTCGGCTCCTACTTTGGGTCTTCCTGATCTGACTCTACACAACCTTTCACTCAAACAGTGGCTGAGAAATCAGGTTGTACGACTTCTGTTCTTTTGTCCTGTAGCCTATTTTCCTGCCAAGCTTAACCCAGCTGCTGCTGAACTTCCACAGTGTCTATGAGCAGTGGTGGCGGCAGAGAGAGATGTGCTGGCTTCACATGACATTGTTGGCTACTCTGACCTCACCTTGTTAGTTCCTCATACTGTGTCTTTGATCGTTTAGAAATAGAAAACATCACATCTTTCTACTGCTCCATGGTTTAGATACAACACCATTTTTCTTAACATGCTAAACATTACTATCAAGAGGTGTGATGTGCTTAACCCAGCCACTCTTCTTCCAAGCCCTGACGACTGTGTTGATGGCTCCGCCTCTAGATACCCTGCTTTGGGTCAATGTCAGGTTGGGTGTGCAGTCTGAACTCCTCAAGCCGTCTTGAAGTCTGGCGCTTTGCCAGGACACTGCTCTGTTTAGGCTGCAGAGTTGAACGCGTTGACTGAAGCTAGTAAACTAGCAGAAGGGAAGTCTGTTACCATCTACACAGATTCCAGAGATGGTTTTGGTGTCACACTTTTGGTGTGACACTTTGGTGTTCTGTGGAACCCCACTCTATTACCCCTCATCACACTGACATAAAAAGGCACATGTGCCATTCTCACCCGGGTACGTCTCAAAGTCATAGAATAACAATTTATTTTTTGGAATACCATCAGGGAGCATTACAGGAGTCGGCACACTCTGAATGTAACACGTATGAGTCACATATGAATCCACACCTGCACTTCATCCGCAATCAGTCCACCCTGTATATAAGCTCCACCTCTCACCCGTGTAACTTTTTTTTTTTTTTTTTTTTTTTTTTGTTCTGTCCAGCAGTTAAGCAAGCAGCATATATTACGCTGAATGCCATATTGTGATGGACAGCTTTGCTTTAACAAGAAGAGTATATATAGAACATATATACTCTTCCTGATTTATGGTTTATTTAATGGTTTATTTAGCTAATCCAAGATGTGTGTGATGTTGCTGTGTTGGTGGACAGGTTAGGTTTCTGCTTTAGGATGTGTATGCGGGAGGGTGGGGGGGGGGGATAAGGGGTGCAACCAGCTGCTGAAACCAAGCAAATCTGTTAAGTAAACAATCGGAGCAAAAAAATAAATAAATAAGAAGCATGGATGTACCTTAGGCTAACACATTCATAACTAAACAATTTTTGTACTGTGGTTTACCTTGGAGATTAATACTAATACCAATAATAGTGCTAAGGTATGTGCACATACTAATACAAACATATACATACAATATACATACATATGTGCATTATTATACATATCCCATACTACTTAATAAAAGTCATGACATACAACACCACAAATTCCATATTCACACATTATTCATATCGGTAGTGATAAGTATCAATAATACTTACAGTTGGATTTGGAAAGTGTCCCACTACAAGGTTAGTAAGGCTGTAGCTTATCATTATTCACCCAAAGGGTGAGGCAGACGTTGGTGCATGAACAATGCCACTTGTGGAAGCCAGGGTGATGTGAGGGGCTCCGCCACTACGCCCATCCAGCAAGCAGAGGAAGGAATCCTAGCAGCCAGGGAGCCCACACACCTTCAGTTCCAGGAGGGCAGGTGTTGCGACCCAAGCCGCCCACACAGAGCCCCCCAGGCAGAGCTGCAGCAGCCACAGAGACAGCACCCGAGGCCAGAGTGGGCCACCGGGGGTCAACGCTGTCCGCCCCATGAGAACCAGGGGCAAACACTCCCCCCGGCGGGAGGGTCGGCCTGAAAGAGTAGAGCCCGAGGACCCACGGTCTGTAGGGAGCCCGCCAGAAGATGCCCCCGCGCCCAGAGTGGGGCCCGCCCCCAGCCCACCACCCCCACACGGGCGGAGCGGGGCCTACCCCATCGGCCCGACCTCATCCCCTGGCGCTACAGCGGCCTGCAGCACAAGGCCAGCAATTGGTGGGGTCAGCAGAAAAGAGACCACCCAGGCAGACGATCATCGTACCCCGGGCGAAAAACCGGACCCCCCACACTTCAACCGCACCACAGGCATACCAACTCACACAAACACAGACGCATACACCCATCCACATGTGCAACACACATCATCACATCAACACACACACACACCATAGACTCTCTCACAACAAACTAGTCAATCATACGTGAACCAATGCACTCTCAGATACATTCTCCCACCCACACCATTCGCTTGATCACATTCGTGGGGAGGGTAGGTCTCCGGCCTGCCGTCCATGTGGCCCCAGGCAGGGACCGCAGCTCCTCCCGAGCCCCGACCAACCCCCCTAACCCGGGGGAGGCAGAGGGCAGTAGAAATAGGTACCCCAGAACCCTGCAACCCAGCTTGGACGTGAGTGTGTGGAACTAAAGTGCACTGAAGGTGGGTGACACCTCCAGGAGCACAACCGCTGGCTGACGGTGTGTCCCCCGGACAGTGCCCCCCCTCGCCCTAAATGTCTTTTTGCAGTTAAAACTGGGTGGTGATCTCTCCATCAGGGCCAGTGGCCGAGGCCACAACTGGCCTGAGCCCCAGGCCCCAGTGAAAGAGCCCACCCCCGGCCCTAAATGTATGTGTATGTAGCTAAGTATGAGGAACTTTGGTCTCACCCGTGTAACTTGCCAGATTGTTTGCTCGTGTTGCATGTTATCACCACTTTCCAGTGTTCGTTCATCTAGTCCCGTCGTGTATCTTGTTTTGGACCTCCGATTCCGAGCCTGTCTAGTCCCTGCCTGCCTTGTCTGCCCTTGTTTTCTGATCCTGCCTGTTACCGACCTTGTCTGCCTGCCTGACCACGATTCTACGCCTGACGATCTGGTATTGTAAATCAGTCTCTCGTGTACAAACCTCGCCTGTCCCTGACACCGATTCTGCCTGCTCCTGTATACACTGTATGAACTGTCCATGTATGACCCTGCCTGATATCGACACCGAGTTGGAATAAATTCCTGTTGCTACTCATACCCCAGCCTGTCCGTGCCGTGCATGTGGGTCCGCCGCTTTAACGTTCTGACAGTTTGAAAGTGGTTATTGCACATACATTGTTAAATTGCACTGAGTCATTGTTGTGTGTATCCAGTAGAGTTCAGCTCAGAAACAGCCTGGGGTAAGAAGCTGACTGTGTCTGGTGGTTTTGGTGGCCATAACTCCATACTCTTTCTGTATAGTGTCGTACTGTGCTAACTCAACTTAATTTGATTCTGTTGCTGTACTTTTGATTTATTGCGCCTGTGCTGTCCCCCTTTCCCCTTTGTGGTACTAGTAAAGGTTGTCTTATCTTATCTTGTCTGTTTGTCCTGCTTCTACTTTGTAATGTCTACCAGAGAGCTTTAATCATGTTTCTTTAATCCTTTGTGTTTATGCTTTATCAAAAAGGAAGGTTTTAAGCCTAATCTTAAAGGTGGAGAGTGTGTCAGCTTCTCGAATCTGAAGAGGGAGCTAGTTCCAGAGGAGACGAGCTTGGTAGCTAAAAGCTCTGCCTCCCGTTCTACATTTAAAGACTCTAGGAAGCACAAGTAGCCCAGCGCTCTGAGAACGAAGCGTTCTGCTGGGAGCATAAGGAACTATGAGGTCTTTCAGATAAGAAGGAGCTTTATCATTGAGTACTTTGTATGTGAGTAGGAGAATTTTAAGCTCTATCCTACATTTTACAGGCAGCCGAGAAGCTAATGTAGGAGAAATGTGATCTCTCTTTCTAAGTCCTGTCAGAACTCTGGTTGCAGCATTTTGAATAAGCTGTAGGCTTTTTAAGGAGCTCCTCATATCCTATGAGTAAGCAGTTACAGTAGTTCAGCCTAGAGGTAACAAATGCATGAATCAGTTCCTCTGCATCGCTGAGAGAGGATGCTTCTGATTTTAACTATATTTCTAAGGTGGAAGTAGGCGGTTCTGGATATTTGTTTAATGTAAGATGTAAAAGAGAGATCCTGGTCAAACATGACACCAAGGTTCCTCACAGTAGAATCTGAAGCTAATGTTATGCCATCCAGGGTGGCTATGTGACTCAGTAGTGTCTCTCTCAGATTTTTAGTCCCAACAATAAGAATTTTAGTTTTATCTGAATTTAGTTGAAGGAAGTTTTGGGACATCCAGGATTTAATGTCTTTTAAACAACCCTGAAATTTGACTAGTTGATCTGTTTCATTTGGTTCCAAGGACATATATAGCTGAGTATCATCTGCGTAAAAATGAAAATTAATAGAATGCTTTCTAATAATCTCACCTAGAGGAGACATGTATACGCTAAACAGAATTGGACCCAGCACAGAACCCTGTGGTACTCCATAGCTAATCCTTGTGCGTGTGGAGAATTCATCATTAACATGAACAAACTGGAATCTGTTCAACAAATAGGATTAAACCATCCCAATGCTGTTCCTTTAATCCCGATTCTATGTTCTAGTGTCTGTAATAGAATGTTATGATCAATTGTATCAAATGCAGCACTAAGATCTAACAGGACAAGGACAGAAACTAGACCAATGTCCGAAGCTAATAGAAGATCATTAGTGACTCTAACCACAGCTGTTTCTGTGCTATGATGTTTTCTAAATCCTGACTGAAAATCTTCGTACAGGTTATTCCCACTCAGGTGGTCAGATAATTGTTTAGCCACGATTTTTTCAAGAATCTTGGAAATAAAGGGTAAATTTGAAATGGGCCTATAGTTGGCTAGCCCAGGATCCAGGGTTGTTTTTTTAATAGAGGATTGACCACAGCCAACTTAAAAGCCTGTGGTACATAGCCTAAATGTAAAGATTGGTTGATTTCATTTAATATGGACGAGTTGATTAAAGGTAGAACTTCTTTGAGTAATCTGGTTGGGATTGGATCTAAAAGACAAGTGGACGAGTTGGAAGAGTTGATTATTGAGGTTAACTCCATATGAGTTATGGGGAAGAAGCTGTCTAGGTAAGACAGAGGATTTGGTAAATTTAAAGTTGATGGATCTAGACAGTGCTTTTTGGCATTGGGTGGAAGTTGCTGCTGAATGTCATCTCTAATGGTGCTAATTTTATTAGCAAAGTAGTTCATAAAGTCATTGCTGCTGAGATTTAAGGGGATAGTAGACTCAACACAGCTATGACTCTTAGTCAGCCTGGCTACATTGCTAAAAAGAAACCTGGGGTTGTTTTTGTTTTCCTCAATTAAAGAGGAATAATATGTTTTTCTAGCAGCACAAAGTGTTTTTTTATATATTATTAGACTTTCCTTCCATGCAATGCAGTTTACATTTATTTTGTTGGAACGCCACTGTCTTTATAGTTGTCTGGTCCTCTGCTTTAGACTGCGGATGTCTGAGTTATACCACGGAGCTAACCTCCTCTGATTCACTGCCTTCTTCAGAGGAGGAGCCACTGTGTCTAACATTGTACATAGAGAAGCTGCAGCATCATCTACAAGACAGTCCACCTGTTCATGAGGATTAAGGTGACTGTTCTCCTCTGTGTATCTACAAGACATTGAGGCAAAAGATGATGCTCATCATCTGCTGATGCTGATCATTTTCATCTGCTTGAATCTGGCAACAGCATTGTCAGATAAACATCTGCTAAAGTAACATTTCTTTCCAGCTATTGTAAGGTCAATTATGCTAAATTCAAAAGTTAATAAGAAATGGTCAGATAACAGAGGGTTTTGGGGAAGAACTAATAAATTATCAATTTCAACCCCATAGGTCAGGACAAGATCCAGGGTATGGTTAAAACGATGAGTGGGTTCATTTACCTGCTGTGTAAAACCAATAATGTCTATTAAGGAGTTAAAAGCAGTGCTGAGACAGTTACTGTCAACATTTACATGAATGTTAAAGTCGCCTACTACAATGACTTTATCTGTGCTAAGAACTAAGTCAGATAAGAATTCAGAGAATTCAGTTACGAACTCAGAATATGGAGCAGGAGGACGGAAAACAATACAAAACACTGTATTGTGAGGCTCTCAAATGAGTTATAACTATGTTAAAGGGTTAGGAGTAATTAATAAATCTGATTTATAAATTGCTGCTACTCCTCCACCTCCACCTGTACTTCTAGGAACATGATAGTTTATGTGACTCATTGGAGTCGACTCATTTAAAGTAACATATTCATCCTGCTGCAGCCAGGTTTCAGTGAGACAGAACAGATCTATGTGATTGTCACTTATCAAGTCATTTATCAACAAGGATTTAGTTGAGAGAGATCTGATATTCAATAAAACACACTTTATTAACTTACTGTTACTTTGTTCTGTAAGAGGAACTGTTTTTATGTTTATTAAATTCTGGTAAGTCACTCCTCTTTGATTTTGTTTGACTTGTATAGTTTATGTAATCAGGGAGCAGACACAGTCTCTATGCGATAACTAAGACTAAGAGTGGGTGGCGGCTGTAGAGAACATGCAGAGAGACGTGTAAGACTGCGATGCGACTCTGCGTCCTGGGCTCCACTCTGAGTTGTCACAGGGTGGGGAGACTAAGCAACATGGCCATGTTACTAGAGAGCAAAGAGGCTCCGTCAAACATGGGATGGACCACGTCTCTTCTAATCAGCCCAGGATTTCCCCAAAACGTGCTCCAATTAGCCACAAAGCCCACATCATTTGCAGGACACCACCTAGACAACCAGCGGTGGAGCGATGACAACCGGCTATACATGTCATTGCTGGTCACATTGGGGAGGGGTCCAGAGAAAACTACAGAGTCCGACATTGTTTTGGTAAACGAACACACCGACTCAATGTTAGTTTCAGTAACTTCCGATGGGCGTCATTAGCTCCTGCGTGTATTACGATCTTAGCAAACTTACGCTTATCCTTAGACAGGAGCTTAAGATAAGACTCAATGTCGCCCGCTCTGGCCCCAGGCAAACACTTAACTATGACCGCTGGATTCTCTAACTTCACGCTTCGAACTATGGAGTCACCAATGAACAGAGTGGGTTTCTCAGTGGGTGTGTCGCTGAGTGGGGAAAATATGTTTAAACGTGAAGCGGTTGGTGGTGAACCGTGGGCGCCTGTCTAAAGTTACGTTTCTTACGAGCCGTGACCCAGTCGTTACCCAGCTGCCTGGGACCTGCCGGGGGACTTGTAGCAGCTAAGCTACGATGCTCCGCACCGGCTAAAGGGACCTGGCTAGCTGGCCTGTTTTCTAATGTGCGAAGCCGAGACTCTAAGTCCAACAACCTCGCCTCCAACCCTGCAACTAGCGTACACTTATTACAGATACCATTACCATCACTAAAGGAGGCAGAGGATAAGCTAAACATAAGACACACCAAGCACCGAAGAGAGCGAGAGGGAGAGGAAAAAGAGGCAAGCCATAGCAGGAAAGTAAGCTAGGAGCTACGCTAACTGAGAAAACACTTAGATAACAGTGAAAATTAGCAGGACGTTTAATGAAAGGAAAGGATGCTTGAGTGTTAAAAGCTTGTTTTGCAACTCTTAGCAGTCGCTACCAGATATAAAACGATAATATTTAGAAAAGAGCGGAGAGTAACGCCGTACACACACAGCGGTACCAAACCTCAGTAACCGGAAGTGACGCGATATGCTTACCGTCAGTCAGCCAATGCCCAAAAGGGTATTCATCCAACAATTTCCATAAGAACATGATCTGGTAACTCCTGAAACTTCAGGACTGTGGTGATTTCTGCTGCTAATTAAAAATCAGTGAACAGAGTCACACACAAACAGCGTCACTGTCAAAATGTGTGTAAAGGTGCATATAGATGTGTTTTGCTGGGTTGTGTGGATGAAAAGGCCTCACACACTCATTGTTAACCCTTTCACAAAGAGGCTTTGTGTGAGTGCTGACTAAGCACATTGACACACAAAACAGAACCCGACACTCAGGTGTATAAAAGCTGAGAGTTGACGCAGGTGAGAAGGAAAGCCTCCGTCAGCAACATGTCCACCACCGGCATGAACATGAGAAGCAAGGTAAGTCACTCTGAACGCAGACAGAGCACAGTCCACAGATGACAACTGGTAATGTGTGGCTGACGTTTCTCCACACAGATCATCTTCTACGAGGACAGGAACTTCCAGGGCCGTTCCTATGAGTGCAGCAGTGACTGTGCCGACATGTCATCTTACCTGAGCAGGTGTCACTCCTGTCGGGTGGAGAGAGGCTGCTTTGTGGTGTACGACCGCACCAACTTCATGGGAAACCAGTATTTCCTGCGGAGGGGCGAGTACGCCGACTACATGACCATGATGGGAATGAGTGACTGCATCCGGTCTTGGCGCATGGTTCCTATGGTAACCAGACACAAATCTAGAAATTGTGACTTGTGTTCAAAGACAGTTTACAACAGGAGCTGAAAAAGAAAACAGACAAGGATGTCATTGATGTTATGAAGCTGAGCAGGTTCTCTGTGGGTGGAAGTGGCAGAAAAATGTCTAACACAAGCAAACTTCCAGTGATTTACTCTGAAAATACATTTATCCAGACAAACAAACATTCAGGGGAACTTGCAAAATGCTCAGGTCATCTCTTCTTAAATCTTAAAACAGACATTTTTAGTTTTTGTTTGCTTGTGGGATCATCAAATCAAATCACAGTTGATGCATTACAGCACCGCGGCTCCTACAGGATGAGGATCTATGAGCGAGAGAACTTTGGAGGCCAGATGTATGAACTGATGGATGACTGCAACAGCATTATGGACCGTTTCCATATGTCCAACTGCATGTCGTGCCACGTGATGGACGGACACTGGTTGATGTACGAGCAGCCCCACTTCAGAGGCCAGATGGTTTACATTAGGCCAGGAGAATACCGGAGCTTCATGAACATGGGCAACATGAGGTTCATGAGCATGAGACGCATCATGGACTCGTACTATTAGAGTAAACAAATAAAGACATGTTTGAATTAATTAATTATCATGGGTTTTTATTTCATTTGAGTTAAAAAGGTAATAGTTTTTGTATTTTATGTATTAACAGAGTATGAACTACTGCCATTTTAGGTTAGGTTCAACAAACATGGTGCTTTAGCAGCTCAGGGTTAATCTCACAATTTAACTGAGCTGAGATGTTGAGAAAAGCATCAAATCTGTTTTGTGGTTGTGTCACATTTTTCAAGAAAACTGCAAGATGTCTGGAACAAACAGCATCAAAGGAGAAGATGATGATGCTCACTGCTCTCCAGGTGATAAATGGTCAGATAAATATCCCCACTGCTGGCATCAATAAAGTTTAAACTATTCAATTTTGATTATTCATTACTACTGTCATATTAATTGAGAAGATGAAGAAAACATCCATGTGAGGTTTCAGCCCTGGGTTGGTTCGGCTGTAATTTTTAACTGGGTGAGAAGTCACAGCGTGGGTGGTGGAGGACGGATTTGTTGAATTGAGAAATATTTGAGGCATGACTAAAACTGAACAGGAAATAGCAGAAACACTGAGGCCACATGCAGCTGTAAAAAGAAGACAATGGCAGCATTAGTCCCACGATAAAACGTTCACTAGAGCTTTGGTTCATTCTCCAGACACAAACACTTATTGCGTAAAGAACAATCTCCTTCCTTCTAACCCATGGATGAATGAAATGTTGACAATTGGCACTCGACCAACAGTAGGTGTTCACACAGAAACTGGCCAGTGAGTCATTGTCATGAAGTGACACAAGGATTTGCCATTGTTCTCATGTTTTCATGCCAAATTTCCAATAGCATCTTCCCAGACACATTGAAGAGCTTTGCCACTGATGGCAGGGCTGTTATTCTCAATGGAGGCGACTTGGGGTTTGGAGTCTTACACAAGGATACCCTCCTCTTGCTGTGTTTGTCTGTTGAACTTTGGTCCTGACTTAGTTTGTCCTTATGCTTAGAGTACCAAACACACGCAGAGCAGTATTCTGATAGGAGTTCTGATAGTTTAGAAAAAAGGGTACTTGTGTTGAATGAGAAGTTCTTTGCTTTTGCCATTTTGCCAAAAAACTACGTTTTTATGATTGAACTGTATTAATCCCCGGGTACCAGGGAGCTAGTGTAAGGTGTGAAGTGTCTTGCTCAAGGATACACCTGGTGCCAGAAGCAGGGCACCTTATTGGGGTTTAATAATTATGACTTTTACTTATTTTCTACACCTTACAAACCTTGTGTGCTGTCAAGATTAGATAAGCGTTATTTATAAAATTGTAAAAGCACCTACAAAACAATACAGTGCAATAAAAAAAGGGTGTGCAAAAAAAATCACTTAAAAATCATAACTGTGAATATTGCAGTGCAATTCTGATTCTTGATTCTCTAAAATCCTAATAGAGAATAATCTTAACATTTACATGAACAGCTGAAACCTTCTGACTGCTGGGGACCGAGCCGATGACGTCCAACTGTCTGCTGTTCCAGCTTTAGACTACAAACAGACGTCTCTTTGTTTCCCCTCAACTCCTTTGAATTCTGAACTTGTAGCTTTGACATTAGATTCCAGATTTGTGTCATCACTGATCTGTTGTGTAAAGACCACAGCTGCACAGCAGCAATTCTCCCTGTTGTGTAACCCTCAGTCTTAGACCACGACAGAGATTTCACAAGAACTCAACTTAGAAGTTTAAATCAATAGCATACAGGTTTATTATATGACGAATTAACACAATCAGATAATGATTACAAAAGAGTAATAGCAAGAGAGGCAGAGACCGAATTCACCTGCTTGTTCCTCTGCAGAGAGAACCGAGAGGTCGGAAAGGGTCCGCTGTGTGCTACCAGCGGACCCTCTGCGAAGCGCTCTGAAAACCCCAGTCTGTGAAGGCCTGCTTTTAACCGTCACCTAAAGTCTTTCCACATGTCCAAATAAGGACGTGTAGATGTTTTTCTCGGCTGCTCGGAAAGTCCTGGCGCTGGGCCGTGTTATCTGTCCAGCTCCCGGATTCATCTGGCCCACCATCAACCTCCTAGTTCCTTTCCCAGGTCGGCATGACATTTTGAATATTTCCTTAGGAACAGCTCGAATAAACAGTTTACGCAACAGATTCTGCGAACCCAGATTCTACGAACCCAGTTTAAGCAAACTCTTTCACCCCACCCCACACGAACCCATCTACTCTCTGTACTTCTCTCATAAGCAATGATCAATTTTACTGCTAAAAGTAAAATAAGTAAAATAAGTAAATGTCTGTTTCCTGGAGTCTATCCCAGATGCTCCCCAGACAACGACCCTGCGAAACTGCAAGGGTTGAGGAACAGTCACTGCATCTTAACCTGACCCGAACAGATTGTTCACTACCTATATAATAATATATGATATGATACATAAATATACTACAGACACTAGAGGATTGTCTATCGCATTCACTGTGGAAAGTTGTCAATCTGATATTAAAATAATAATACAACAGAAACTAATTTTAGGAATCCGAGACGCTGGCTTCATTGAGTTTTAGACTAGTGTTCACACTTTAATCTCATATCACTGCATAAACACGAAACCATCTAAATAGAAATAACAAAACTAGACCAACAATCCTCCCAACATAGCAGGATGTCGGTGACTCAGCAATACACGTTATTTTTCCAGGTGAGAGGTCTCAGAGGGGACAGATCTTTGGTATGAAGCAAGATGGCACCAGTGCTTCTCTTCAGTTCTGTCTTTAAATATAAATCCAAAACATTTCATGCTGAAATGATTAAAGAAAGAATTTTCTCTCTCTTACTATTTGTCTTCTCTGGAGCCACAACCTATTTCTCCCCAGACACAATCATCCATTTCCTGTAGCTCAGTCAGATGGTGTTTGGGAGTATGAAAAGAGTTGGACTGCCCCGTTTTCGTGCTGCTGTGATTTGTCCTACAGTTGAACCCAACACATGTTACCAAGCTCCTCAGACTGATCATAGTTGTAAGAAACATAGATTCTTATATATTCAAATATGAGCTAAAAGGACAATTAGAAAAATTCTTCCAAGTAAAAGTTGCTCACTGTTTCCTAGTTTCACCTGCCTCACTCGTCTGTACATTGGAGCTTCAGTTTCTCACAGTTCATGTTCAATTCACTGCTAATGTGTAGAGTCATACAGTGAATGTTCAGCTCAACATGTCTCACGTCACTTCATCACAGTGAATGCACACATAGCCACAAGCTTTGGTCCAGGCTTCCTTTTGGCCACATGTCGTCATGAGACCAACACATGCTCATTTCCAAGAAGTCAAGTCAAGTAGGCTTTTATTGTCATTCCAACTGTCAGGGAACTGAGAAGGAACAAAGGACCCACATGCACAGAACCAGAGACAGGACTTGAATAAAGCAGGGTTTAATGGCACCAGATCCAAAACAGCAGGCAAATGGTCAAAAGCAGTAAATCCAGCAAAGGCAAAGGTACCGACAGGAACTAGGCCAAAACAGGGACAGGAAACAAAAACGGATCCTAGATCATGCACTGGCTGGGAATCAAAACAAGACCCCAGATAGTGGTGAGAACACGCAACAATCAGGGAGCAAGGTGAGTGCTGGAGACTAAATAATGAGACTAATGACAGATCAGAAGCAGCTGGTAGATCGCGTGACTAGAAACATAAAGCAGGAACGCAACATGACAGAACAAAAACAGAAATTGTACAAAATAAAACAGGAAACACGACAGGAACAGCCAGATACATGACACCAACCATATACAGTTCAGTATGCAGTGAAACAAAACAACTTTCCTCCAGGTGCTATGTACATGCAACATAATTTACAACATAGATTTACAACATTTTCATTACTTTACAGAAAGTCAATTATACAAAGAAACAAGAGACAATATTAAGTGCCTTTGCAAATGTGCAGACAAGACAAAAGCTACAGAATGACAACACAAATAACGTGACATGTAAGCAATTCTGAAAGTAGCAGCGATGATGGCGAAATACTATTGTGTAATAACAAGTAGTAAAAATAACATGCAAAAGAGTATTTCAGGTACTTTGTCTGAGTGATTTTGTGTGTGTGTGTGTGTGTGTGTGTGTGTGTGTGTGTGTGTGTGTGTGTGTGTGTGTGTGTGTGTGTGTGTGTGTGTGTGTGTGTGTGTGTGTGTGTCAATGATCTTGTGAGCTGTCCTCACTGTCCACTGTAGTGTCTTACGAATCGCAACGGTACAATTCCCAATTGTGATGCAGCTGCTTAGGATTCAAGATTCAAAATGTTAAAAAAAATGTATTAATGTCAGAGGGAAATTGCTTTACACAATAATGATTTCTTTCACATATAGAAGGGAAGATTGAAAATAGCAAAAAGTATTTTCAGAAGAGACATGTAATATAACCCCTAACCCTCGCTAAAGAACCAAACTATTAAAGACCAGAAAGACCATTAGCCTTGACTGCCCATCTGAGAGCCATGGAGAGGCTCGTCCTCAGCGACCTTCGCTCTGTGGTGGGGACAGTAATGGACTTGCTGCAGTTTGCCTACAAGCCAAACATCGGGGTGGATGGCACAGTGATCTGCCTGCTGCATCGGACGCTGACTCACCTGGAGGCTGGCGGAACCACTGTGAGGGACATGTTCTTTGACTTCTCCATCGCCTTCAACACCATAAGGCCGGCACTTCTAAGAGAGAAGCTGGAGGAGGCAGGAGTAGACAAACAGCTGTCGGCATGGACAAATGACTACCTCACCAACCAAGGCTGCGCAGCTGTGTATCTGAGGTGTGTGGTGGTGAGTGTGAGTGTGTTCTGTGGTGGTTTTAAGCACTGGGGGCCCCCAGGGGATGGTGCTCTCTTCACCCTCTAAACCTCTGACCTGACATACAACACCAGCACCTGTCATATCCAAAAGTTCTCAAATGACTCAGCAATCTAGGCTGTGTGTCCAAGGGGAACCAGCTGGAGTACAGGTCAAGGACAAGGACTTTGTGGACTGGTGCAAGTGCAACCATTTGTGTTTAAACATGACTAAGGAGATGGTCTGGGGGGCCCCAGCGCTGTGGTGGAGGTGCGGTTCCCGATGTGCACTGACTGAGGTCTTATGGTCAGAATGTCCAGTATCCAGTTGCAGAGGGAGGTATTCAGGCCTAACAGGCTCAGCGTCCTGATCAGGTGTTGGGGGATGATGGTATTGAATGCTGAACCAAATGGAATGGAGATGGCCTAATCCATTGAATAGTTAGCATGATACATAAACTGTAGTGGGTCTAGTGAGGGAGGCATAAGGGCCTTGATGTATCTCATGACGAGCTGCTTGTGGCACTTCATTATGATGGGTGTGAGTGCAACAGAACGGCAATCATTGAGACAGGACACTTCTTTGGCATGGGGACGATGGTGGAGGACTTAAAAGCATGTGGGAATGACAGCGCTTTTCACATGTTCAAGATGTCGGTAAGAACATCTGCCACCTGTAGAGCACATTCTCTAAGCACACTGCCTGGGATGTTGGTTGGGACGTGAGATGATGTTCTTGAAGACACTTGTTGATGTAGCTGGTTAACAATGACTCCTCCAAGTCGGTGAAGTCACCATGGGTTGCAGCCTCCTCAAATATGTTCCAGTCAGTGGAAAATAGACAGTCCTGAAGAGCAGAGATGGTTCCTGCTGCCCACGTTTTGACCTGCTTCAGAACCAGCCTTGACAGAAGCAAGATAGTGACTACACCCCATGCAGTGAAGAGGCTCAGAAACTAATCAGTCATTACACTATATTATTCAAGGTATCAGGTCCAGCATCAGCAGTGAATCTTTGAGCTCACACACAACCTGTCACCGTTCATCATCAAGGCCATGAAGAACACACTGTGTCATGAAACAGCCAGGCAAAATGGCAGATCGAGTCTGTGACCTTGCATTGGACTGAGTCAGAGCCAGAGAGATCCACAGGATAGGGCAAGCAAGATCTTCTAATAAGATTAGCAACACAATACAATAAACCAGGAGCAGCAGAAAGTAAAAAATCACTCCTTTAAAAAAAACAGAAATAAGCCCAGGAGAACAAAACACCTATTGCAATGGAAAACAACAAACAGAAAAGGGGGCATGGACTATGACATGGGAGAGAGGGACATGAGCTAAGCAACAGACTGATACACCTTTGCTGTGTGAAGAAGAGATTCTGCAGATCTTTCCTCACTGCTGCTATCAGACTGTACAATCAGCACTGTTAATTCACAATTTACCCACATTTTTACTGGTTATGTATTCTTCTGTGCAATATTCGTGTAAATTTGTGTAATAATAATATAATATGCAATAATCCTTCTCATAACGCCATACGCTACTCACTCCACTGATCTATATAATGTTTACTGTGCCAACTTAACTTCTGATGCTGTATTTTCTACTCGGTATTGTGCTTTATTGTGTTGTCATGTGACACTATTCCTCCTCTGCGAGACAATTAAAGGCTTTCTTGTTCTTATTATTCTAATTTTTAAAATGACTAACTCATCCCGATGTCACAGGGTGGACTTTATATTGGTTTTTGTCACGGCCTGGACCCTGGACTTATATCTCGTAGCTTGATCCGTGTATGACCCTATTTTTTGCTGACCTTGCCTCCTGCCTCACCTTTGAGCCTGTTTCACCGTAAGTCTGACCTAAGCCTGCCTCCTGACCATCGACTGTCTGATCCTTGCCTGTGCCGCTACTGCCTGGATTGTGTATTGACCCTTGCCTGCCTGACTACGAGTTCTATTAAACCTTCTTCATCACCGAGCTTTGTCTCCGCTGTGATCGCCATGACAGTTTTATGTATTTAAACATATGTTTGTAATATCATTACATGTTTTACGGTGTGCACGTTTTTAGTGTCTGTGGGATTTGATTAATCCAATTGTTTGAGGAAATTCTTGTATCTGCTCACCTCCTGAGTGAACCAGATACACCTGGGGACAATTAGTGCTTGAACAGTGGTGGTAAGGTTAAAAAAAGGAAGTCTCCTCATGGATAGACATTGAATAAACATTTTTGCAGAAATATTAAAGTTGCAGATCTACCTATTATCAGCACCAAACTCAGGCTGAAGCTGATCTGGACATCACCACTAATCACATGTTCTGGAAAATATATATTCTAATTTATTACAAATGACAAAAAATATAAATTTACAACTAATACAGTATAAAATTCTTCATAGAAGACATTATACAATACAAAGGATGTTCTAAATGGGTCTCACAAACTCAAATATTTGCCCTCATTGTACAGGTAACACAGCAGATAGATTTCTCCGTGCATTCTGGTTATGATCACCTGTGCAGCACTTTTGGCAAGGAGTATACGAAGAACTGTCAACCTGGTTAAGATGTCCAATCCCAGCAGCCCCTGAACTTTGTCTTCTTGGAGCTCTAAGTGGGCTTGACCTAGAGACAAACTCATCACAAACACTCCTTTCTGCCCTGTGGTGTAAAGAAATTCATCCTCATGAACTGGAAAACTAAAAAGAAATTAAGCATTACTCAGTACTTGAACAGCTTGCTAGATTACACCACCTTAGACACATTGTCTGCTTGTTCTTGTCTGACCCACTCTGGTAAGTGCTCAGGCCTGTTGTGGGGGGGTCTGGTTGGCTATTCGAGCTGCGGTCTTCATTGGGCCCTGGGCAGAGGTTGGTCTGCACAACCGCAGAGTATGTGTGTAGGTTTGAGTGGAGCACTACACTTGCTTCCCAACTACATCCCTCCACATTCATCCACCCAGGTCTGCGAGGGGCGTCCTACTGATGCAGCGATGGGGGCTTCCGGAAAGTAGTTTCGTCCCTCCTAATTGGGATGCTCTGCAGTTTTAATTGCATTACACTCATCCAGGACTTTGAGGGCTGCCTCCCAGGGAGGCAATGGACAGAGCCATCACATTGATGGTCTGCTGGGTCATGCTCCTGGAGGTGTCCCCCACTTTCAGTGCACTCTAGTTCCACACACTCACGTTCAAGCTGGGTTGCAGGGTTCTGGGGTGCCTGCCTGGGTTCACATGGGCAGCAGGCCGGAGACCTACCCTCCGCAATGAGATTAAGCGAATGGTTTGGGTGTATGAATGTATCTGAGAGTGCATGGGTTCACGTATGATTGACTAGTTCTTTGTGAGAGAGTTTGTGGTAGTGTGTCTTGATAAATGTGTGGGTGTGGGTGTGGGTGTGCGTCTATGTCTGTTGAGTATGTATGTGTGGTGCGCTTCGTTTGTTGGGGGTCCCATTTTCCTCCCGGGGTACGTGGATCTGCTGCACGGGTAGCCTTTTTTCTGCCAACCCCCACCAATTGCTGGCCTTGTGCTGCGGGCCCCTTTGTGGTGTCAGGGGATATGGTCGGCTCTGCTTGTGTGGGGGTGGTGGACTGGGGGTGAGTCTCACTCTGGGCGCAGGGGCATCTCCTGGCGGGCTCCCTACGGGCTGTGGGTTCTGGGGCTCCACTCTCTCAAGCCGCCCCTCCCACTGGGGGGAGTGTTTGCCTCTGGTTCTCATGGGGCGGACAGCGTTGACCCACGGTGGTCCACTCTAACCTCAGGGGCTGTCTCTGTGGCTGCTGCAGCTCTGCCTGGGGGGTTCTGTGTGGGCGGCTTGGGTTGCAACACCTGCCCTCCTGGAACTGAAGGTGTGTGGGCTCCCTGGCTGCTAGGGTTCTTCCCTCTTCCCCTTTCCCTTAGTGGCCGAGCTCCTCCCATCACCTTGGCTTTTACAAGTGGCATTGTTCATGCACCAACGTCTTCTTCACCCTTTGGGGGAACAATGTTAAGCTAGAGCTTTACTAACCTTGTAGTAAAACACTCAACACCTGAACTTATAAACAGGCATTCTAAACCTAACTGCAAGTATTACTGATACTTATCACTACCAATATCAATAATGTGTTAATATGGAAATTGTGATGCTTATCAAGTAGTATGAGATGATGTATGACAATATGTATAACATATGTGTAGGAATATGTTATATGTATATGTTTGTATGAGTGTATGCACATAACTCAACACTTTTAATTGGTATTAATATTAATTTCAAAGGTAAGCCACAGTACAGCAGTTGTTTGTTATGAATGTGTCAACCTAAGGTACATCCCTACTTATTTATTTTGCACCACTTGTGTGCACCCCAACCCACCACCGGGTTCACACCTGGTGCCTGACCTAACCAGGGACCTTCTGCTTCTGCAACTCGCTACATACTGAGCTACCAGGCCACAACAGTTCACAGCTGAAAGACTGTGTAGAAAGAAAATTGTCATTTAGTAATTTAATGAACCAAAAATTAGAACTGCAGTGGTTTAATATTAGCACCAATGATCTGAAGGTTACATGAAGCTGAAGCAAATGTGATCAAAAAAGCATTTTACTGAATAAAAGCATAATACCATAGCATTTAGTTACTGAAGCCACATTCAGGAATAAACACAATTATTTGATCATGTGTTAATATTCAACACTTTATAGGAGCACTTCTAAATATGTGCTGGTTTGAATGAGTGATCAGGTTAATATCTGACATATCAGTTTAGACATTTCTAGAAACGTTAAAATTTATTCTACACAATATACTTGTTAACATAAATGCTACAAATTGTTAACGATTAGTTCAAAGACAATTGTGTCTTAGTTTGAATTCATCCTTTCACTGGTTCAACACTGACTGATGACAAACAGATTTCCAGTCCCTCAGGTTGTCATTTGGCAGCTGTGTTCAATCTTAAACACATGAAGCATCAGCTGGGGCCTCAGCAACGTTGACGGTGTTACTGTCAAAAAAAGGACAGAAAATGTAGCGACAGCTTTGACAGCTTTGTGCTCGAGAATAATGGTCAATTAATACAGTTGTTTTAGAGACTATCAGACCCCTTATTTAAGTGAGCTTGTTCTTCCTTAATGTCCGGATAACCAACAAAGCTTTTCCAACATCCTTCAGTTCACTCATTCACTTACGAACTCAAGTTATTCCTCAGGTGTTGTATCCTTACATTTACCTCTTATTCAGTAAATGAAAAAATAATTTTTTACATCTCCTTGTTAAGTGTTGAGGTTCAAATATTTCTTCGGCAGATGTTTTCCTGCCAGCGTAGATTCTACATCTTTTGGTTAGAGTGAGACCAACATGCCAAAACAAGAGTGCTGTGATCTTTGACTGAGGCGCCGGTCTGTTCCAGAATAGAATAGAATAGAATAGAATAGAATAGAATAGAATAGAATAGAATAGAATAGAATAGAATAGAACCTTGGGCAGCTCTTGGTCCTTGACTCCTCCTCCAGTCTGGCTTTCAGAGCATCCCTTTCTCCTGGTTCTCCAAAAGCCTGCAAACACATAATTATTTTGTATTGGTGCTATTGCATCAATGCTGCTACTAGTAACAATTCAATTCAATTCAATTTTATTTATATAGCGCCAAATCACAACAAAGTTATCTCAAGGCACTTTACAAAGTAAGGTTTAAGACCTCACACAACTAAACCCAACAAGCCCCACATACAGCAAGCATTTAATTTGACAGCAACAGTGGAGAGGAAAAACTCCCTCTCTAACGAGGAAGAAACCTCCAGCAGAACCAGGCTGGATGTGGGCGGTGGGGGCTGCCTCGACCGGTTGGGGTGAGGGGATAGAGAGAGAGAAAAGCTACAGTAAAGGATTGTACCTGTGCAGTCAGAGCCATGAGGATGTCCAAACAGTGGACTTTGTCTCCAGGAAGCCGAGGCAGATGCATTCGGGCCAGTTTGATGGTGTTGGGTTTGGGAATCCTCAGCGGACCCTGCAGGCTGTCACACAGATCTGACAGCTGACTGTAGGAATCAGAAAAGTCGGTCAGAGAAACTACGCACCAGCAGACTGACAGACAGGCACATGATGCTGGTCTGATGGCTCAAGGCAGCATGGAGTCACCTTAAAAGACCTGACTGGCTCTGTTAAAAAATGCTCCAGTAAGAAATTCCATACTGCAAGGCTTCACTCATCCAGGTCTAGAGGAGCATCACAGCCCACCAGGGTTTGGGGGTTGAGTAAAAACACATAAGTTTAGTTTACACATACCTGTACTGTATCACCTGTGAAGCACTAGGGTCAAATACCATCCAGGTCGTATAAAACATTTGCAGGTCATTGTCAGGCAGGTTTTCAGCGTTGTCAGCGTTGAAAGCCTCCAGGATGACAGCAATGTACAGCTGGACTACGAGCAGCAAGGACAGGAGGACATAGGAGGTGCAAAAGGTGATGCCCACGGCTGGGCTCAGACAGTGTCCTGTGAGGTCACAGTCTGGCTCTTTGTTTAGGAGGGGAATCAGGACCCCATCCCACCCAGCCCTAGTGGTGATCACAAACATACAGATGATGCTGTTTGCAAATGTCTCAAAGTTGAACATGTCATCTAGCATGGCCTCCTTATTCACGTAGGCAAAGTTTATCATGCCGAAGGCAGAGTAGGTGAACATGAGGACAAGGAGGAGAAAACAGATGTTGAAAAGGGCAGGTAATGACATCACAAAAGCCAAAAGCAGTGTCCGGATCCTTCGGGTGAAGTGGAAAAGATGGAGGATTCGACAGACACGTGCCAATCGAAACATAGGGAAGATCATTGGTGGGATGAAAAACTTCACAAAGAGGTGGCTAAGGAACAGACCTGAAGAAAAAAAGCACAAAAAGTGTCACACACATCACATATTACAGTTGAGTCCCTTTATTTACCATCACCTCTGTTAACACTTCACAACAAACACAACCAGACACTTGTAAAGGAAATTACATCACACTGTATAGACTTACTTAGGATAGAAGCATTGAGAACCATAAAGTCAAGAATGTTCCAGCCACAAGTAAAGTAGTGTTTTCTGAATGAAATGATCTTCAGCAGAAACTCAAAGAGGAAGATGAGGATGAAGATAAACATGATCCAGTACAGGATCATTTCTTTCATTAGGCTCTGCTGGTCTGTCTCCACCATCATAGTGACCATGTTCAGGAAAATCATCACCACCATGAAGACTTCAAAAAATGGGTTGGTCACCAGGTCAAAGAGCCAAGCCTGACACTGGTTCTGGAGAAAGGAAAGCAAGAGGTTACAGCTGGGCAATATTTGTTGACCTGACCATGTCATATTCAACACAATGAAGTAAAGAACTGGGGCGTCAGATTTTAAGGTGGAGTGAACTCAAGAAAAGAAAAACTGGTTTCATCAATGTGGGCGCTAGGATCAGAGCATGTCAACCCTGTGTCACCACATTTAAGAGGTTGTGGTCTCAGCTTCAAACAGTTTGTGGCAGCAGCAGTAGAGCCTGAAGGTGGTTAGGTAACTGTTATGTTAGGTAACACTTTGGGTCTGGATTAGATGGTCAGGTAACATCGTGGTTTAAGGGTAGATATCCAGGTGACACTGTGGGTTAAGGGTAGATGGTCAGGTGACACCCTGATAAGGGTAGATGGACAGGTAACACCCTGGGTCTGGGTTTGATGGCCAGGTGACACCGTCAGGTGACACCATGGCCGCCAACTCATCTTCACTTAAAAACTTAAAATGGAGCCTTTATCCCACAGTGAGAAAATGTCATTGCTATTTACACCAAAGGCAGCTTAAGATGACACCTTTAGTGTCTTGCCCGAGGACACTTCAGCTCAAGGATTCAAACCACCAAACCTGTGACTATTGGGAAGGTAGAGAACATTTTTGTTTTTTTGGTTTAAGAGGTTAAGAGTAATATTTAAAATAATTATCAAACCATTTTGATTTCCAATCCAGCTGTGGTTCTGGGTCCAGTCTCCTACTAAATTGTTTCAAAAACATCAGTGTGACTTTGGGCTATCTAACCATGATCTATATAAATCTCTTATCTTACCTGAATGTACAACATAGCAGGGACATTTCAGAACCATGATGAGAACCTGGGCCCTATGCCTATGCAACTATGCTAGTCTGACCAAAGAGCTACACAGGAAGTTGTAAACCCACCTGTGGTCGATGCCCAGATTTGACTGATGTCTTGGAAAAGAGCCTCCCCAGGACCCTGGAATATTTCTGCTGCTCCTCTGTCATGAAAAAATGTTTCCCTCCAAAGTAAGAACAAGGATAAAGACCAAATTAACTGAGAAGATTCACCAGCAACACTGTATCATCTTCAACTAATCTTTACATGGCACCCTTTGACATAGTAACTATCCAATTATCTGTTTCTCCTGTACAACCTGTCCATCAGCTATGTTTCTCTGAGTGCTCTGCCTGCCTGTCTGTCAGTATGGATACATATCTTGTGTCTCTGCTGGCCCAACATGTCTATGAAGACTCTGAAGAAGAAGCTGATGGTGAAGAAGCAGCCAATAAAGATGAAGTTGATGAAGTACATGTACATGTACAGGTTTGCCTCATACGCTGGCTGTTCTTCCACCTGTGAACACACCAGCATCAGTACCAGTACCAGGACCAGCTAACACCAGTGACTACCTGCAGTACCACTACCTATAAAGGTACCAATACCTTTCAGAGAATATCACTTTGAATACACCACTATTGTTTGACTGTAGAACCACACTGACCCAATTGGTGTCCACAGCTGAGTACATGATGTCCAACCAGCCTTTAAATGTTGCCTAGAAAAACATGGAGCTTGTCAAAGTAACAGAATTGTTTTCTAATGTGAGCTGTTAAACTTTACAATACAATGAAGGGTTACTTCATAGAGGTTAAAACCTGACTAAGGGGTTAGGAGTTACCAGGGGTTACCTTAGACTTCACATTAAGATTTGAAATGTTTTTTACACCACAACTAGAATGTAATAATGCTTAAGAATCACAGGCTGCACCTGAGCGTTGCACTTAAGTCATGTGTCCAGAGCCTCGTCTCGATCACTGAACAGTGGAACATTTCCAGAGTCAGAGCAGCAGAGATGTTGTTCTGAGGGTTCACACTTACCACTTGCAGCAGCGCTAGGTATCCTATAGCCACATTGTCAAAGTTTATGTATGGGTTAATCCAGACAGCATCGTCTAGAGTCATACATTCAGACTTGTTGTGCACCACATCAGGCAAGAATTGTTCTTTTGATGTCCCATTGTAACAGTATGAAAACTGTCCACCAAACATTTCCACTCCTGAGCAGCTAAAAAACAACCAGACAACCAGAAACACCAGCAGCTCGCTCCACATGGACCTGAGGCTCACTGCCAGGACTTCCAACACCACCTGCACACAACGAGTAACGAAAGGTTTGCCTGCATCCGTGGTTCAAACACTACTCTCTTCCTGTGTCTCACCCTTGGGCCCTGGAAGCGGGATAGAGCCCTCAGGGGCCGCAGAGTCCTCAGAGTCCTCAGAGACAGACCTGCTCCCAGTTCACTGCATCCCAGCCCTGCGCCTGTAATAGCCATCACTGATACCTGAAAGACACGGATCACCTGGCTATGACATCAGCACCCCCTGGTGATGTCATGAATACCACACTGACATTTGTCAAAGTGGAACATTCTCCAGGGTTTAGTCAGGTTTGTGGTTCACCAATTGTGCAAATAGTATGCTTTTTCTAGATAAATGTCTAACTGCAACAGTTTGTATAATCACACAGATAAGTTCAGTTTCTGTTTTAAACTGTCACATTTTATCCTGTTCCTAAATTCAACATCAACATGATGTTGATGTTGCAGTGCTCAGCATCTATCAACAGAACTACTGATCATGGTTTCTTGAGATTCCCAGAGCTCAGTGTAAATGAGCATCTGTGGGGAGGTTCCACCTTCAGGGGCCCAATCTGTCTTAGCATCAGCAAATACTTGATCCATTTATTTACCCTACCTTCTACAATACTAGGGTTCATTAACTCGTTCCTGTGTACCAAGTTAAGAGATGGTGGTCAGTGCTTAAAGACAGAATAACTGTTAATGTTAACTCTTGTCCTGATTCATTGTCAGCAATAACAGCAATAAGTCACTGATTCCTTCTTACGGCCAAGATGAGAAAGTCGAGCCAGCACCAGAAGCTACTAAAGTATTTCTTCAGTCCAAGGGCAATCCACTTGATGAGCATCTCCAGAAGGAAGAGGCAGGCAAACGCCTGGTCTGCTTTGTTCAGAACATCTTGCATGTCTGGATTCTGCTGTAGATAGACGTCTTCAAATACCTGTTCATATAAACAATGCGGTTAAAATGAATCTGTCTGACAGCTCAACTAACACAAGTGTCCAACTGAAACGAGTAACTTTGGAATGAGTTCATTAGATTCAGACAGGTTGGACTGTGTCCGTTGATCCCGAGCTCCACGATGAGCCTGTGTCAGGTTCTGGCTCTGTGTTTCAGTTTTATTTTGAAAGGACTTCGGTCATCAGCTATATAATCATGTTTTGGGTTTCCAGTTTCCACTTCCTGTTTTATTTTGGTAGTCTCCTGGTCTCTGTTTCAGTTCGAGCTTCACTTCCGGTTTACGTCACGTCACAGCTGTTCTTGCTTCACCCGGTCATTACACACACCTGTTTTAAATCAGTAATTACTTCTTGTATTTAACCACCACCTGTGTCCTTAGTTCTCTGCCAGATCGTTGTTTGTGTGTACCCGTCATATTCCCCGTTCATTGATTCATCCAGCCCTGTTTTCATGTACCCTGTTTTGACCGTTGACTCTGAGCGTGCCTAGTCCCCGTCTGCCTTGTCTGCCGTGATTATCTGCCGCTGTCTGTTACCGCCCTTGCCTGCCTGACCACGATCCTGCGCTCGACGATTCGGTATTGTAATCCAGTTCTTGTGTACGACTTTGCCTGTCCCTGACACTGTCTCTGCCTGATCCTGCTTCAACCCCGCTTGATCTCCGTGTATGACGCTGCCTGAAGTGGATACTGTAACCTGGAATAAATCGTCAGTTATTTCAACCCAAGCTGTGTTGTGCTGTGCATGTGAGTCCTCATCCTTGCGACCGTGACAGCCTGAGGCAGTAATTGGCTCATTTCAGTAACCTGGTTAGTTGGGTCTGTGAAAACCCGTCCCTGATTATGTCTGTGGAGGCTAAAGCAAAGCTTTGCCTGTGTGCTTACCAGAGCTACGCTGCTCAGCAGGATGGCAATGATGATTAAAACCTCAAAGCACTTATGGTCTGCAATGAACAAACAGGATGTCCTGAAGTGAGCCCAGCCCCTGCCAAAGCCCTGGGATGTGTCTACGTCCAGGAATGGACAGCAGCGGTAACAACCTGAAACACACACATTCTGAGCAAGAACAGAAGAACTACTGAAGCAGCACATGTTCTGGTTCTGGTAGTGGTGGTGTGTACATACTGTCGCAGCAACAGGGCTCAGGTGTGCTTTCATCCTCCTTCTCCTGTTTCTGCTCAATGACACACTGAACACATTAGAAACATAGGACATATGTCACAGTAAGGTCTCACTTAATTTCCTGTTGCTTCTCCGTTCATTCCACCTTTACCTCACTCACTCCTTCATTCCCTGATAAGCCAGCTCCGACACCCAGTCACCTCATTCATTTAGTCCTTGTGATTCATGCAGTCTTGATTTCCCTCCAAATGCAACAACAGAATATTCACCTGAGGCCCTGGTAGTGATAGAACTGAACCAACAGTCCTTACTGGTACTGGGCAACTGTGGGTCAGTGTAAGTCGCATCACGCCAGAACCAAGCTTTCTGGAATGGTATGATTTCCTGTGACCTGGTCTACGCTGATGATTCATCTGATTCATTCTGTCCTATCCATCACTGGGCCACAACTATTTACACGTACAGCAGCTTAACCAGATATTTATTGTTATCTTTTCATCTTTAAACCCCTCTTTTGACTGTGAAGGCTTTTCTGTTCTGTGGGGTAGTGGTGATGATGTTGTGCCACTAAGGAATTCAACACATTTAGTACTTTTTTTCCCTAGGGTTCAGCTGCAAATGAAACACAGATTCAATATAATTTCATATAAGAATAGAATTTACCTGCGTCTTTTCCTCTTTTTCGTTTTCAGGCTCAGTCTCTGTAATTGAGGCCCTTTTGGAACTGGCATTCTGCTTGGAGGACACTACATCCAGAGCCACACATGCATGGTCCTTGTTCCTGTCCACTGCTGCAGATCATTTACACGCGAGTCATTCAATCTGGCTTCAAGTGTCCTCAGTCTAAATAATGGATTTTGCTTAAACTGAGATAAACAAGGAACCGAAGAGCAACAAACACGAAAATGAAGGACCTACCTTCTGTTTCTTTATAAGTCCTTATCTTTAGTCTGTTTCTTATTTGGTTTAATGCAATCTGTATGTTGTTTTCAACGTTTTCCACTGGAACAAAATAATCCCCATTCAATGAGCTCAGCAGCAGGCCCAGGAACAGGTTCAGAACCTTGAATGAGCAACAACATTTTTATTACTCAACAGTCAAGACACATCAGAGCATGAAGCAACACCAGCTGTTCAAGCAATGGGACCAGAAACAAGTTCAGGATGTAAGTCTGTCTCCAGGCTCTAACCCAGACTCACCAGCCAAGATCAGGTGGAGGCTTTCATAATGTAATAGGCTGTTTGCCTTCTGTTCCTAGATCCACTCTGTTAGGAACTGGGAATCGTTATTAAGGTGTTTTGATTGTGTGAGCCACTCACTTAAAATTAACCAATATTAATCAAATTAATATGGGGTCAAATGAGGGCAAATTTACTTTTTAGTGAAATCTACTTTTCAGTCATTCTGTCTGTTTACGTGTACCTTACATTTATCATTCCCACTCGTGAGACTCACCAGCAGGTTTCCAATCAGCATGACCATCAAGTAAAAGATCTGACATGTGGCCTGACCAGAAACCTCCATGCAGTCCCACAGGGTCTCGATCCATTCTCCACATAGGATCCTGACAGCAACAAGGAAGGCATGGAAGAAATCGGCTTGGTGCCAGCGTGGAAGCTGCACTTCGGCTGAGATGCGATAGAGGTTGGTGTTGTAGTCGTCCCGGAACAGCTTCTCCCCAACTATACTGAACATGAAGACTATGATGAACAGAATCAAAGTCAAGTTCCTCAAAGCCTTCATAGAGGACCAGACGACCTTCATCCACAGGTTGAAGGAGGGCCACCAGCGACCCAACCTGAACACTCTGACCTGCACAGATAGAACCGTAGACAGACTTAGAGAGAGAGGAGGCACAAAGGAGAATCAGGTTGACAATCAGGTTGATGACACACACTTACCACTGGGCTTAGATAAATGTATGACACGATGAAGTTCGTGATGATAGAGATAACGAAGAGGATAAAATCAAAGACGTTCCAGCCCACCTGTAACCATGGCAACAGCAAAATTACACAGGGATATAGAACGACAACTCAACACTTAAAATAATGACCACCGAACTGGTAAAGGATCACAGGCTGTAACCTTTCCAGCCTGTTTCTATGTGTTTTCTGTGTCGTGTGCACAATTGGTTAAGTTTTTTCTCAGCAGAGGAAAAAGAAGTTTGACCTTAAAGTAGCCATAGGGGTCCGAGGCCAGAACCCTAAGAATCACCTCTACTTGGAAAATCACGGTGAACACCTAAGGGGTCAGAGGTCAGTTAGCAGCAGGTCTACACTTGTAAGCACAGGTTCACAGGCAATAAACGGATTCCATTCTATTCTATTCTATCCCATTCTCATGTTTCACTGACCAGTTCTGCCAAAATCAGCTTGTACTCGAAAGTCATTGTCATTGGATAATGATTCATGGAAAAGATGATGACATTGAGGACAGTGCAGATAACAGCCCCAAGGTCAAAGAACGGGTTTGTGACAAAGGCTTGAAGCCGCTGTTTGAGCCACCGCCAACAGGCACAACAGTTCCACTTGAGGCAGAGGTTGGCAAAGGCGGTCCAACAGGCAAAGCATGAGCTGCGGTCCTGCTCAGGCCCTGAAACACACAGCACATCCTGGTTTATGTGGCTGAGGGTCCTCACAGGTAAGGAGAGTGCAGGGTGTGTACCTGCTGTGTGTTCATGGCTCTTCCTGTCTGCAGCTGAGTCCCCTCCAGACCTTTGCTGTAACAACAGTCAGGTTTAACAGGACACATTCCATCGACTCAACTTAGTGTTTTTATTCTTTCTGCCTCTGCCTCTCACCTCGTCTTTCCTCCTCATCACTTCCAGGATCTGAAGGAACTCCTCTTCTTTCTGTTTGGCCTCTGTGATGCCAGCCTCATCCCGTTCAACAAACCCCACAACTACTGCCGCCACAATAAGGCTGATCAGGCAGAAACAGCCAGGTAAGAAAATGAGTGCAAAGAGAATCACATAGCTTTTGCCTGATGTCCTCAACACCTGAGAGAAAATGGACAAATGAGAGACAGGACACACCAGCTTGGCTACTGGTAACTGACCAGCAAGTTACTGACCATCTGGAGCAGGTTTTCCCAGTAGTCCTGGGTCATTAGTCTGAACAGACTTAACAGGGACCAACCAAATGAGTCAAAGCTGGTGAATCCATAGTTTGGGTTTTCCCCTGTACTCAGGCAGGAGTAACCCTCTGGACAGGCCCTGAATACATCATCATGATCATTGTCATTATCATCATCACCATCACCATCAGTTATTATCAGTGCAGCATGTGTGAACATACCCAGCCATGGAGTTGTTTCCACACAGCAGAGGGTCAATGTGATCTGATAGGTAGTAGTAGTTTCCTGTCATACACAAACAATATGGGAGTCGCTATGTCTGCTTCAACTAAATATATTGTGGGTTTGTGGGTATATATATATATATATATATATATACACACACACACACACACTCTATTCTCACCCTCCGCGGGTGGTCTCATCCACTTTCCAAGCTCGGGTCCTCTACCAGAGGCCAGGGAGCTTGAGGGTTCTGCGCAGTATCCTTGCTGTTCCTAGGATTGCACTTTTCTGGACTGAGATTTCGGATGTTTTTCCAGGGATCTGTCGTAGCCACTCCTCCAGTTTGGGGGTCACAGCCCCTAGTGCTCCGATCACCACAGGCACCACTGTGGCCTTCACCTTCCAAGCCTTCTCCAGTTCTTCTCTGAGCCCTTGGTATTTCTCTAGTTTCTCATGTTTCTTTTTCCTGATGTTGCCATGGCTTGGTATTGCCACATCCACCACTACGGCTTTCCTCTGCTCTTTATCCACCACCACAATGTCTGGTTGGTTCGCCATTACCATTCTGTCAGTCTGGATCTGGAAGTCCCACAGGATCTTGGCTCGCTCGTTCTCTACCACCTTGGGAGGTGTTTCCCACTTTGACCTTGGGGTTTCCAGTCCATACTCCGCGCAGATGTTCCTGTATACTATGTATACTATGCCAGCCACTTGGTTATGGCGTTCCATGTATGCTTTGCCTGCCAGCATCTTACACCCTGCAGTTATGTGCTGGACCGTCTCTGGGGCCTCTTTGCACAGTCTACACCTTGGGTCTTGTCTGGTGTGGTAGATCTGGGCCTCTATGGCTCTGGTGCTCAGGGCCTGCTCCTGTGCATATATATATATATATATATATATGGCTCGCTGGATAGCTCAATCGGTAAAGTCACAGGACTTGCATGCGGGGGGATCCCGGTTCGAATACCCGTTAGGGCGAATAGGCATCCAGTGTGGGTCCTTGGGCAAGACCCTTCAAGCTACCGCCTACCTCACATCATGAGAGACAATGAACCACATGAGATACCGGCTCAGACGTCGCCCGGTCTAACAAGGTCTGCGTCAGGTGTTGGGGAACCAGAGCACCTTGGCGAGAAGTGGGCTACTGGAACAAGAAAGAAATGGCTGAGATGCGAGAACAAGGCTCTGTTGGAATGCTACTACTCAAGTAACCCTAGTCAGAGGGGTTACATGCAAAGAATGTGCGGTGAATGGGAACGGAGAAACCCACATTCAAGGCTGACGGCGAAGCAACTAGTAGCTCAGTGTTCCAACATCCACAAACGGCAACTGCTATCACAACTTGAGATTGACGAGATACAACACAAATGCTACGGCAAGGGGGAGCCAGGACGCCAGGTCAGAGGGGAGGTTTCACCATCTCCCCAACCGGAAATTGGGTACGAAGCCCCAATAAGCACAGATACGCTGAGCGAGGCAGCGACTGACCTGAAAGATAAGATCATGGCGAGATTGAACAGGCAACCCCGAACCCCACTACAACGGCTAAGTGAAGTACCATCAGAAAGTCTCATGGAAGATGTGAATGCAGCATTGAGAGTGATCCCTACCACAACAATCACAGAAACCAATGAGCTGATATACGCTTCAGCATCAGTGATCCTAGAGATGCTTGGCTATAAGAGCAACCATGGGAGCCATGAGAAACAATACCCACCATGGAAACGAAGGTTGGAGGCAAAAATCAAGGCAGCTCGGAGGGAAGTGAGCCAAATGACAGAGGCCCAGAGAGGTGCAATGAAAAGACCAATGCCTAAGAGGTACAGCCAGATGACCATACCTGAAGCACTCGAAACTGCCAAGCAAAGGCTACAAGCCTTGGCCAGCCGCCTAAAGAGATACACCAGAGATAACGAAGCCAGACGAATAAACCGGCTGTTCGCAACACAACCTGCGAAAGTGTACTCTCAATGGCAGGGTAATAACAACAGAGCAGACCCACCAAGGCTGGAAACTGAACAGTACTGGAAGGGTATATGGGAAAGGGAGGCGTCACACAACAGTGATGCACAGTGGCTGGTGGATCTGAGGGAAGACCACAGCAACCTCCCTGAACAGAATCCAGTGACTATCACAGTGGCAGACATCCAACATAGAGTCTCAGGTATGAAAAACTGGACAGCACCTGGCCCTGACATGATCCACACCTACTGGCTAAAGAAGCTCACTGCAATCCATGAGCGCCTGGCAGCACAAATGAACCAGCTGCTAAGGGATGGGACTCACCCTGAATGGCTAACCGAAGGGCGAACGATCCTGATAATGAAGGATCCCTCAAAGGGCACAGTCCCATCCAACTACCGGCCAATAACCTGTCTCTCCACAACATGGAAGCTCATGTCAGGCATCATCGCAGCTAAGATAAGTGGGCACATGAGTCAATACATGAGCGAAGCACAGAAGGGCATTGGTAAGGATACCAGAGGAGCCAAACACCAACTCCTGGTAGACAGAACAGTCGCCCAAGACTGCAGAATGCGACACACCAACCTGTGCACAGCCTGGATCGACTACAAGAAAGCCTATGACTCAATGCCACACACATGGATCACTGAATGCTTGGAGCTGTACAACATCAACAGAACTCTAAGGGCCTTCATTGCAAACTCGATGAGGTTGTGGAAAACCACACTTGAAGCCAATGGGAAGCCACTTGCCCAAGTATCCATCAAATGTGGCATATACCAAGGAGATGCACTGTCCCCACTGCTGTTCTGCATAGGTCTGAACCCCCTCAGCCAAATAATAAACAAGACTGGCTATGGATACCGACTCCGGAACGGGGCCACCATAAGTCACCTCCTCTACATGGATGACATCAAGCTGTACGCCAAGAGTGAGCAAGACATCGACTCGCTGATCCACACCACCAGGATCTACAGCTCAGACATCGGGATGTCATTCGGGCTCGAGAAATGTGGGAGGATGGTGACACCCCAAATCCAGCACCCTGAGACTGTACGCTAGTCGCAAGGAAGGAGGCCGAGGACTAGTGAGCGTGAGAGCCACTATCCAGGATGAAACATCCAAGCTCCATAAGTACATCAAGGATAAGGCCCCGACAGACGACGTGCTGGGTGAATGTCTCAGGCAGTGGAGAACAGAGGATGAGGTGCTGGAAGAGGGACCATCATGGGAGGACAAGCCCTTACACGGGATGTACCACCGGAACATAACTGAAGTGGCTGATCTCAACAAATCCTACCAATGGCTTGAAAGGGCTGGGCTGAAGGACAGCACAGAGGCACTCATCCTGGCTGCACAGGAGCAGGCCCTGAGCACCAGAGCCATAGAGGCCCAGATCTACCACACCAGACAAGACCCAAGGTGTAGACTGTGCAAAGAGGCCCCTGAGACAGTCCAGCACATAACTGCAGGGTGTAAGATGCTGGCAGGGAAAGCATACATGGAACGCCATAACCAAGTGGCTGGCATAGTATACAGGAACATCTGCGCAGAGTATGGACTGGAATCCCCAAGGTCAAAATGGGAAACACCTCCCAAGGTAGTAGAGAACGAGCGAGCCAAGATCCTGTGGGACTTCCAGGTACAGACTGACAGAATGGTAATGGCGAACCAACCAGACATTGTGGTGGTGGACAACGAACAGAGGAAAGCCGTAGTGGTGGATGTGGCAATACCAAGCGATGGCAACATCAGGAAAAAGGAACATGAGAAACTAGAGAAATACCAAGGGCTCAGAGAAGAACTGGAGAAGGCTTGGAAGGTGAAGGCCACAGTGGTGCCTGTGGTGATCGGAGCACTGGGGGCTGTGACCCCCAAACTGGAGGAGTGGCTACAACAGATCCCTGGAAAAACATCCGACATCTCAGTCCAGAAAAGTGCAGTCCTAGGAACAGCAAGGATACTGCGCAGAACCCTCAAGCTCCCTGGCCTCTGGTAGAGGACCCGAGCTTGGAAAGTGGATGAGACCACCCGCGGAGGGTGAGAATAGAGTGTGTGTGTGTGTGTGTGTGTATATATATATATATATATATATATATATATATATATATATATAGGCTATGAACCAGCCTTTGAACATCACTGATGTACACCAAGCTGGACATACCTTCTCTGACTGGCAGATTTGCCCTGCAGTCATCAAAACTATAAATGAACACTTACAAATAATGTGAAAAAAATGTGAAATTACTCAAAACTTGTTTCATATTTAAGATTTGATTCCTACTTTACACTAATGTGTCATGACAATAAATAAAACTATTCAGATGAGCAGGCGCATCCAGACTTTGGACTGGTGGTATATATCTAATGTACCTCAGCTGCTAAAAAGTGTATCCCACAAACCGGCAGCGGTTCAGGTTTGTGCCATTAAAGAACGAGGAGACAATAGGATACTAGGATGGATGGTTATTCGAGCTGAGTCAATTTTTAATCTAATTTAAACTGAGCAAGAACATCTTTATTCTGATTCTGATATTACCAGGGCGTTTGATGTGTGTGATGAAGCTGAGGTTGCCATTGTAGTCAAGGAAACTGGGTTCAGTCACATTACTAGAAAACGTTGTGACACATTTTTGGCTCAAGCTTCCCATAAAGAGCAGCAGACCAATCGTAGCCAGGATGCTCAGTCCAGACACTGTCAGAATGAAAACACCAGCCAACTGCTTCACTGATTTGACGAGAGCTTCTGCAGTCTTTCTCATACCTGAAAAGAGGGACATCACTCATGAACTTGTCACTTCAAGGTGAACCATGCCACACTCACCCCCAACTAACCTGGGTAGACTGCGATCATCTTTAGATGCAAGAACACTGGCATCAGGACAGAAGCCTTCCCCATGTGTACGAAACTGGACAAAAGCCTGAGTGATGGATGTAAAGACACAAATCACACAAGAAACAAACAGACAGCAGGTTAAACACAGAGAACAAATTCATTCTGCCTGAGCTTAAAGCACCGCACAAAACCACTGGTCCCGCTTTAGGTTCAGAAATGCTTTTCAGACAGGACCGATCGTCCCATAACTCAGCGTTTATTGGGTCATTAGAGACACAGATGTAAACAGTCTGGAAAACCACTGTACAAGACCTTCAGTTTGTGTTTGACTGGTGATTACCCTGTGGTGATGACCATGATGTCGAGCCAGTTCCAGGGGTCTCTGAGGAAGGTAAAGCGTCCCATACAGAAACTTCGGGACATGACCTTCACTATGACCTCACAGGTGTAAATGGCTGTGAAGATGTATCTGTTCCAACACAAAAACGTGAGAGCAAACTTGCACAACTGCTGCTTCCTGCTCAGGCTCAGAGAAGACAATCAGTACAACACCAAACTTTGAGCTCAATTTCTGCACTGATCTCTTCTCAATTAACATGATGCAGAGCTACATATATAGCTACAGATATTCACTGACTTCACCTCTGATAAACCTTTACAGATGCCATGCTGGAAAACTGTATAAATTGGAAATCAAGACCAAGTGTGAAAGAGTATTAAACATAGATTAGACATAGACATCCTCTGCTTTGACTGCAGCTGCTGAGACTCATTCGTTTAATTCTCTGCTGGCTTCAGAACAAGAAACCGATTGTTTCTGTTGCTGAGGAAGAATTAGCTCAAAAGGAGAACTGTTAGCTATGTGAACTGTAGTAGTGACCTTTTGTGTCTTTGGAGACACTAAGGGTTCTTTGTGTCATTTCATTTCAAATTTCATTAAGATTTTCACTTCCTGTTATTTACAGACCATCGCTGCTTCCATGTGATCTTGTTGTGCATTAACTCACTGTGCAAACCAGCTCAAAAGGGAGTTGGCCAGAATCGTTAAAAGGATGAAAAGCCGGAACCACGTTTAGATTTTAAGGAAAAGAAGATGATGATGATGACAATACTTACAGAGATACTCACAACAAAACCAAAAAAACACAATGAAAGAAGGTGACACCATAAAAGATATGAGTTGAGTAGAATCTTGATAGCGACCCTCCTCACTGGGCTGAACGGACTCAGCAGGTAACAGGACGACTCAGCACTGAACCTGTGGATGATGTTTCCTCTATCAAGCACAATGAAGGTCTGCAGATCAGAGACAGGAGGAGTGATTAGATAGACGGTAAGCGAGACAGTTCTTTGCCCTTTAAATGAAATAAAATCCATAAATCACAAAGCTGCCCCCGGTCACTTCCAATAAATTACCTTCTGTGATTGGTAGAAAGGATCCAGCTCCTCCAGTGGGGTGTTGAGGAGATGTATGGGTGGGGTCCCATACACAAACGGGAGAGGCTTCCCAGACTCCAGATGAACAGCTGCTTTGGGCTGGTCTGTCACCTGTCAGTCAATCAGAGAAGAAAGTAGGTTCCCAGCCTCTGACCACTGATAAAGCTACATGATTGGGTTTTCTTCAAAACACTATCATAAAAGTGTTGAAAACTGAAACAGACAAACCAATGCCAAAAGGAAAGAATGAGCTAAACTTGCTGGTTTGTAGAGTAGTGATGACCGGTTCTGTCTGACTCATTAGAAATGGGTCAAAATACTAGTTCTGTGTTGCCACAGCCTAATGGATCAGAACTGAACATTGCATCTCTACCAACAGGTTCCAAGGTCAAGCTGGCGGGTGCCTCAGTCAGAAGCAATTACGTCACACGCACCTCTGGGCAGCGGACGCCGCTCTCCGGAGTGAGACGTCTGAAGACCTCTGCATCCACAGGTGGAAGCAGAGACACCATCCTGGCTTTCGGAAGCTCTGCCCGAATTCCTCTGTTGCTTAGCAACAGCTTCCTAGGAGTGCCCGCACACAAAGGGCGATGAAAACTGTTCAAAACCTCACACGCTCTTCAGTCACACGTGCCACCTGTTTTTTTACATTCTAAATAATTCTAATTCGCTTAATTAATCAAGTAAAAAGTTTTCATACTCAGGTTCATATTCGCCCAGAATATAATTTATGAAGACATGTAGGCAGTGTGTTTGTAAAATAGGCGGTAATTGTAAATAAATAATGTAATTGGGTTCTTTTACCTAAAATGTCTGTATTCGAATGTTAGATTTTTAAGTTAACATTTTAAAAGTGCGTAGTCAAAGCGATCAAAACAACAAAAGCACTGATTATAAATGGAAACGTGTAAAACTGTGACACACGTGGACTTTGCAAATCACTGATTACAACTTACAGTTGTGAGGGCTCCAGTCTCAGCTCATCGACTCTCCTTTGCAGAGCTCCTCGCTCCCTCTGGCTCCTCCAAAACTCCCAAAACCGGTTACTTGTGCTTGACATGGCTGCAGCGCACTGCTTCTCTTGGTGTCTGTGTTCGCTCTTCAGTCGTGTGCAGCCTTTGCTTCCAGTGTCCAGAGCCATAAATGAGCAGGGGAGGGACCTCAGGCCCATCAGCTGCAGCTCTGCTGTATTATTGCTCTGTGTGCTCAGTAACCCACTGCAGCTGTGGGTTACTCAGGTGTCCATCTACCAAAACTACATTATGTCACAAACAGAGCCGGCCCTGGCCAATTTGGCACCCTAGGCCCAGAGCCAGTGCCCTGGTCACAACCATTTCAAAGAACACACATTTATACACCGATCACACGCTGTGCATTCCTGTGGCTGCGTCAGGTTAACGCTACAGCTGCTGTAAATAGCATCAGTAACTTTAACTATCATTAAAAGAACTTGTATATAACTTATACGTGTGATAAAGATATAACAACAGCAGCCTGTGACAGTAAAAATCACCAAGTAACTGCTGTTGAATATCTGTAACTACCTTTAAAGCTCTAACACTTTTTCAATCTTTTTCCTATGAAATAATAACCGTAGTTTGGACATTATAAACCCAGCAGGACGCAATGTAAACCAAGTGATTATAATGGGCCAGAGATGGAAACTAACCCTTTATACAGTGGAGATGGTTAAAAACATCAAGCACCTCCTCCTGGATGAACTTAGCAACAGCCTCTGAAACATCACTGCTCCTCAAAAATCAACTTTAATTCAATGGCCTCATTACTCGACTCTCAACATCTGTAATGAAGCTTGTGAAATAATGTTTCTAAAAATGGTCAGCTGAGAGGCTCTAACATATGGTAACTTCCAGCTGTACATAGAAGTGTGAGGTTACGCTTTTGGTGCCCGGCCGGGCACAGCCCGAATGAGCGACGTGGGGCCGTCCTCAAGTGGACCCACCATCCGCAGGAGGAACCGTAGGGGGCCGGTGCAAAGTGGATTGGGCAGCAGTCGAAGGCGGGAGCCTAGGCGACCCAATCCTTGGATAACCAATCTGGCTATTGGGACATGGAATGTCACGTCACTGGGGGGAAAGAGCCTGAGCTTGTGCAGGAGGTCGGGCGGTACCGGCTAGAAATAGTTGGGCTCACCTCCACACACAGCCTGGGCTCTGGAACCCAACTCCTTGAGATGAGCTGGACCCTCTTCTACCCTGGAGTTTCCTGCGGTGAGAGGCGGCGGGCTGGTGTGGGCTTGCTCATTGCTCCCCAGCTTAGTCGCCATGTGTTGGAGTTTTGAGTTTGGCCATAACAAACACATGATCGAACATAAGGGTGTCCATGGGTGCACATGGCACCAAGACACCCTAGGCCGGAGGTCGATGATAGACTTTGTAATCGTTTCACCTGACCTTCAGCCATATGTTTTGGACACTCGGGTGAAGAGAGGGGCTGAGCTGTCAACTGATCACCACCTGGTGGTGAGTAGGATCCGCTGGCAGGGAAGGAGGCTGGAACAACTTGGCAGGCCCAAAGGTATTGTGAGGGTCTGTTGGCAACGCCTGGCTGATCCCTCTTTCAGACAGACCTTTAACTCACACCTCCGGGAGAGCTTCGACCAGATTCCGAGGGAGGTTGGAGACATAGAGTCCGAGTGGACCATGTTCTCCGTCTCCATCGTCAACACGGCCGTTCAGAGCTGTGGACGCAGGGTCTCCGGTGCCTGTCGTGGTGGTAGTCCTCGAACCCGGTGGTGGACGCCAGAGGTAAGGGACGCCATCAAGCTGAAGAAGGAATCCTACCAGGTATGGTTGACCTGTAGAACTCCTGAGGCAGCTGATGGGTACCGGCAGGCCAAGCGTGCTGCAGCCCGGGCCGTTGCAGAGGCAAAAACTCAGGCCTGGGAGGAGTTCGGGGAGGCCATGGAGGAGGACTATCGCTCGGATTCTGGCAAACTGTTCGGCGCCTCAGGAGGGGGAAGCAGTTCTTTACCAACTCTGTTTTCAGTGGAGGTGGGGGGGGCTGTTGACCTCAACTGGGGATGTTATTGGACAGTGGAAGGAGTACTTCGAGGATCTCCTCAACCCCTTCGACATGCCTACTGCTGAGGAAGCAGAGGCAAGGGACTCAGAGTCGGACTCGCCCATCACCCAGGCTGAGGTGACTGAGGTAGTTAGTAAGCTCCTCGGTGGCAGAGCAGCGGGGGTGGATGAGATCCGTCCTGATTACCTCAAGTCTCTGGATGTTGTGGGGCTGTCTTGGCTGACACGCCTCTGCAACATCGCGTGGACGAGCGGGACAGTTCCTCTGGACTGGACAACCGGGGTGGTTGTCCCTCTTCACAAAAAGGGGGGCAGGAGAGTGTGTTCCAACTATAGGGGGATCACACTTCTCAGCCTCCCTGGGAAAGTCTATGCCAGGGTACTGGAGAGGAGAATTCGGCCGATAGTCGAACCTCGAATACAGGAGGAACAATGTGGTTTTCGGCCTGGTCGTGGAATGCTGGACCAGCTTTTTACCCTCAGCAGGGTGCTTGAGGGTTTGTGGGAGTTTGCCCAGTCAGTCGACATGTGCTTTGTGGACCTGGAGAAGGCATTTGACCGCGTCCCTCGTGACATCCTGTGGGGGGTGCGCCGGGAGTATGGAGTCCAGGGCTCTTTGCTAAGGGCTGTTCGGTCTCTGTACAACCGGAGCAGGAGCTTGGTTCGCATTGCCAGCAATAAGTCAGACCTGTTCCCGGTGCATGTTGGACCTCGGCAGGGCTGCCCTTTGTCACCGGTTCTGTTCATTATTTTTATGGACAGAATTTCTAGGCGCAGCCAGGGGCCGGAGGGGGTCTCCTTTGGGGACCACAGGATAGCATCTCTGCTTTTTGCAGATGATGTTGTCCTGTTGGCTTCATCAGACCAGGACCTCCAGCGTGCGCTGGTGCAGTTTGCAGCTGAGTGTGAAGCGGCTGGGATGAGAATCAGTTCCTCCAAATCTGAGGCCATGGTTCTCGACCGGAAAAGGGTGGTTTGCTCTCTCCAGGTTGGAGGAGAGTTCCTGCCCCAAGTGGAGGAGTTTAAGTATCTTGGGGTCTTGTTCACGAGTGAGGGAAGGAAGGAGCGTGAGTTTGACAGACGGATTGGTGCGGCAGCTGCAGTAATGCGGTCGGTTTATCGGTCCGTCGTGGTGAAGAGGGAGCTGAGCCAAAAGGCAAAGCTCTCAGTTTACCGGTCAATCTACGTTCCTACCCTCACCTATGGTCATGTGCTTTGGGTTATGACCGAAAGGGCATGGTCACGGATACAAGCGACTGAAATGAGCTTCCTCCATCAGGTGGCTGGGCGCTCCCTTAGAGATAAGGTGAGGAGCTCTGTCACCCGGGAGGAGCTCGAAGTAGCTCCTCCACATCGAGAGGAGCCAGTTGAGGTGGCTCGGGCATCTGGTACGGATGCCTCCTGGACGCCTCCCTGGGAAGGTGTTCCAGGCATGTCCCACTGGTAGGAGGCCCCGAGGAAGACCCAGGACTCGCTGGAGTCTCTCGGCTGGCCTGGGAACGTCTTGGGGTCCCACCGGAAGAGCTGGACGAAGTGTCCAGGGAGAGGGAAGTCTGGAACTCTCCTCTCAGACTGCTGCCCCCACGAACCGGCCCCGGATAAGCGGATGAAAATGGATGGATGGATGGATGGACATATTTTAATAAGTACACCTCGGACGTACTGCACACCTTCTATTTCAGGGTTTCCAAATGTGATTTCGTGCATCGATGGCACCCACATTACTATTAAAGCTCCTTCCGTCAATGAGGGAGACTATATTAATAGGAAGTCATTTCACAGTGTCGTTGTGCTATTATTTCCTGTCCCGAATCTTTTGGTTTTAAAAAACATTAAACTCATTACTGTTTCCACTAACTAGGTAATATGTGATGCAACCCATCTCATCACAAATTTTTAAGCAAGATGGCCAGGGTCAGTATATGATTCCAGAATCTTCAGGGAGTTCACTACGCCATACGTTTCAACAGGGTATGTTTATGTTTTTACTGTATTGTTTTATGCACATTTCAATCATTACAGGACACTACAATGGATCTATGTGACATTATAGTGGCTTGTATCCTTCACAGCATTGTCACAATAAGAGGAGAGAGCTGAAGATACCCAAGAGGATCCAGCAGTGAACCAAGTAGACCACAGAGATAGAAGACTTAAGAGACATGATTTGTGGCTCTCATTTCTTCATGTCCTGAAAAATAACATTAAATATTATTTGCATTGCTTTACACACCCACAAATTGTAAAAAAATAATGTTCAGTCCTAACCTTAAGGTGATGCTACAGTATTTCGATTTCATGTGTAGCCTTTTTAATGGTCCGAATCCGGGACGTTTGTTTCCCTGGCCAATGCCCCACCCGCTGAACTACCATGCCACATAAGTGGTCTCTTCATCTTCATCCTACAGTGGAAATATGCAAGTATACTTTATCTGGCAATAAAACGACAGAAGACGTAAATGTAACTAAAGGTACCTGGCAGCAAATCACTAATGTCACAGACTGTGTTGTGCCTGGAGGGTCCAATAATACAATCCGTCCATCAATGACTGCAAGACAATACAAACCATAAGATCCATGTGAGATAAAGTCAGAGTATTACAACAATGTAAAAGCCAGAGATATTAGTTGATTTAAAGCCATAAAAAAAAATCATGAATTAGTACTACTGTGGTAAACTTCCATTTCACTAAGTGATTCCTGTCATGAAAGGTAGTGTGTGAAGTGCCCCTAGGACTGCCATCGAGCACTGGTCGCCCAGGACAGAGCCAGCTGCATGGGAACAAGCGGTAGAACATGGATGTATGGATGGATGTTCAATACATAGATCCTGTAATTGCGTAATCAACCTGACCTTTTTGTAGAATGTTTGTGTTTGATTTTGACTTGGGACAGAGTTCTTCTTGCTCCAGAAGGATTACATCTTATTAAACAAGAATATTACTATTATCCAACATTATTTGTCTTTTGAAATTAATAGCAAAAAAAAGTGTGAAAGTTATTCTTAATTTTCTATTACACAGATCAGAGGGTAACATAACTATAATTAAACTCGCGCAGTTATTTTTTTGCCAAGCCAACTTTTTGATGCAGCTGTGTTGCTTTTTTTAATTATAGACATCTTAAAGTCTTCATACACCAGCATTAAAACCTCCAACTCCGCCTCTGTGAAATATGCTGCACTTTTCACTTGATATTTTCCATGGCAACTCGTAAATTCGGTCATCGATGGAAAATGTCTTCATACGTGTGTTAACTCTGGGTTACCAACAGGAGGTAGATTCACCAAACTCTTCTCTGGTGTTTTGGGACAGACTTACTCGAGGTAAGCAGGTTTGGGGTTAATCAACCGAGAGTTCAGGGTTTAGCAGATGGTTACTTGAGCCTGCTTTCTGGAACACCCCCCAGATCCCTCGTAGCCTACACAGCACCAAGCAGCTGGTGTGTGACACAGCTCCAGAACTGTCCAAACAGTTACATGGCCACACAAGGCAATTTAAAGTCATCTGTAACAACGGACCTGCATCTGTATGAAACTGGCACCATTGGGTTGATACATTCCCCATTTCTGTCTTATAAAGTTAAACATGTTAACCATGTACATCCTATGAATGTGTTTATTGATGTGTGTCACAGTTACTTTGTTGATTGTTTAAAACTGCAGAGAAACTGCTGGTGTTAAGACTGTTCATTTACACATCTCTGTGCTTTAGTTCAGAAGAAACAACTCATGAACACATGGAGGTTCACACAGTAGCTCCATTTGCTGTCTCCTGGCGCTAGAAAAGAAACTTAATTTCTGGACCAACATTGTTCGTGTGGGAGTAGGAATCACCACCAGTGGTTAACAAGCATTTGCCAGTTGAATGGTGCGTTGCCTCATCACCTGACACAAGCTGTAACCATCACTTGACCTTGAAGACTGAGAATGACCATTATTCAGTTCTTTCCTTATACTAAGCGTCTGAGAGGTCAGAAGAGGGTGAGCAGAGGCTCAGACATCACCTGAGGATTCTCTAGGGGGAACCCACCAGGAGAAGACCTAAACAAAGAGGCTCTCACTGAAACAAAGTTTATTCTTCAGGGCTTACAGAAAAATGACCAGTAAAAAACCATAAGCAGCCACTTAATAATTTACACATTTAAAAAGAATCCAGACGCAAGAGAACTCTGTTTCCACTGGTTTCTCATCGAGCCGCCAGCCTCAGTCTCGTCGTCTGATCCACTAGTTTGTGATATTCATCCAGTTTGTCTTGAACCTTGACGTAAATCTAAAAACAACAGAAGGTTTCAGTAACACAGTGGCAGGTTCTATTCCCTGCAACATGAAACATCTGGTCTGATTCTGCAATTACAGCTTCTGATTGGCTGAACACACCTGGACCATGCCATCATCACACATTGTCTAATATACAATAGATGTTTGTCCCAGATGTGTTGTCAGTAAGTGTACTATAAACCTTTGATGATACCTTAAGACTGCTCTAGTTCGACACTGATGCTTAAACATCACTGTGCTTTGGCAATCATCAATATGAAAAATTCTTTGTTAACCACTGGGCTTTTACTGTGAAGTCACCACAACAAGGACTCACGCTAAGGTTGGTCTGAGTCTCACTGAGCGCCTGCAGCAGCTGATCAATGGAGGTGTACGGCAGCCAGACAGAAGAAGACGTCGCAGACAGAGCTCTCTGAAACAAAAATATCAAAAGGAAGCAGATTGACAAACCAGAACCAGAGGAAAGAGAATCTTTAATCTGAGCTGGTCACACACTGTGTTCATTGTATTACCTGTATTCCAAAATACTGGTGTCCCCTCCCCAGCAGAGCGTCAACATATTCCAGCACCAGCTCAGCTGCAGCTTCCAAGAGGTCAAAATGCAGGTAGAGACGGAGCAGCGATGCTGCGTCCACGGCCTGAAACACGTTGCACACGTCCTGTAACAGACACCAGCCGCAATGCCATGGCAACAAACAGAGCAGTCTTATACCTTGTATAACTTGATCAGCCAATCAGGAAGCGGGACACCGTGTGACAGCAGCTTGCTGATGACGCAGCGTTGATGCTGTCCATTAGAGGACGGATACCTCTCAAGGTAGGAGGCCAGCAGCCGCCACGCCTCGTCTGTGGCACTGTGGACAGAAACCAGAGATGATCCACCAAATGTCTGCTTACTGAAAACACAAAGATGAAACTAACCTGGACTCTTTGGTGTTGATGACTGACGACAGCTGATTAACAGCCAACCAAGTCCAGGCCTCGTTCTGAGTGTCCTCCCCCCCAAACTGAAGCTTGATGCACCTGGAATAACCAGTCAAATCTTACACTGCTCCTGTTCTCAACACCAGTACGAGGCAGCTTCGCTCTAACACATTGGACATGGTCGGTACCATTTCACAGTTAGTCAACAATCAGATAGAAATTGGAGCGGAGAGTCAAGGAGAAGCACAACACAAAAGAAGCAGAACTCAATCCAGTTGCATCAAATAAATTTCTTTCTGCTGCAGATCGGCTCGCTCTGACATGTTCTCTCTTCAGACACCTTCTCACAATGAAAATCCGTTTGTACACCAACAGCCCACAGGTTTCTAGACCTGCTGCTACAATCCTGTGGGTTTAAATTATTATTATTTGTTTAAACTGGCCTGATTCACATTTAGTTGTTTACATGGTTCCTGTAAGTGGGACACTGATGACACTGCAGATGAGGGAGCCCTCAGAAGAAGCAGGACTCACTTGAAGGCCAGACCCTCAAAGACCGGCGTCAGGTTCAGAGTGAAGGTTTGACACACAGACAGAGCCGAGTCATAGAGCCCGGTCTGGACCAGAAGGGACACCATCTCCTCAGCGGTCGCACTGCCTGCAGGGATAGACAGACAGAGGTGGTCACATTAGTGCTGATAAAGGTAGTGCAGGAGCAAGACCTAAAAATAGTGATGTACCTGCAATGGAGGCAGACGGTGGGTGGTGCTGAGCCAGGGTGAGACGGCTCCGGGAAAGGACGTACTCCTTCTCCAGGTCCCTGAGTTCCAGGATGTCAACCTGACGTTTACCTAAACAGAGAAAAACAAAACAGCTGGACAGGTGAGGGGAGGCCATTCAGATTCTGTCTAGAAATAAACCTGCTGGGTTTAGAAAATTAGACAATGACACACACACTCACACCTGTCCAAGTTGCTGATAAAGATTCGTCCAACTCACCTGGTTCATAAGAAAACTCTCCTTCAGAGTTTCTCTTTGGAGATGCTCCTGGACGCTCATACTGCAAAAAACAACCAAAATGTCAGTGAATGTCATTTCACATCCAGTGAAATGACACATAGGCTGTGTCTATGTGTTTCCTTACCACAGCTCCAGAGACTGGCTGCACAATCCAGGCGAACTCGGGTCTAATTAGGCGAAGACAGTTGAGAGAAGCCAGGTAACAGTTCACCTGTTTCTGAAGGCCAAGCTGAGTGCGAACCTCCCGACCCAGTCGCATTCCAAACTCAAACATCACCGTACCAGCTGAACACACACACACACACACACACACACACACACACACACACACACACACACACACACACACACACACACACACACACACACACACACACACACACACACACACACACACACACACACACACACACACACACACACACACACACACACACACACACACACACACACATTAAACCAGATCTGTCTAGATGAGAGATGTAAAGTTCAGGGCAGCTTTGCTCTTGTACCTTTCCTGTAGTTGTGTCTGTTGATGTGGAAGGCGTAGAGCAGCTCGTAGTAGTTATGAGCCAGCAGGTCCAAACCTCTAGCCCGAGATTCGATGATACCGACAACCTGAGGACAAATTTGTTAAATTCACCGGCTGAGACATACTTACGTCCCCCCTGATGTGATTGAGATGAAGGCATTACCTCATCGTGAAGATTGACGTATGGGAACTGAACTAAATCCTGGAGCTGAGAACGTTCACACAAGACCACCACTAGCTGACGTAGACAATCAAGCTTCCTGTGAGGATGACAAACCATCAACCAGTCCCTCCCATTTGTGCCTTCATCCACAGAAGCAGCAATCTGCGTGCGTGTACATACATGCTATTATCTGGGTTCTGTGTCAAAGCTTCGTAGGCTTCAGTATTGTGTCCAAGATCCAGATGATGTTTGAATATTCTAGTCCACAGTGCTGCCTGCACACAAGCACAGTGATGTCATGTCTCTGCAGGAAATCTAACTTGTGCTGTGATGAGGTCATTGTGATGCAAGTCACACCCACCAGACTGCTGATGTCACTCACTGCTTCGTTTATGGTCAGAGAAGCCAACTGGATGACCAACTCAGGCAGACCAACGTCCTCCAGTAAACGCAGGACCTGAACACAGATCCCAATCAGACCCCAGTGTTGTAAAAGAACTGTGCTCTTATTGCTGAGGTGTCTGTACCTTGTTGTAGTATTGTAATCGAGGGGTGGAAGCAGCTTCGTCCTCTTCAGCTCCTGTCAGTCTCATCAGGAACTCCTCCTTCTCCACCTCGGTCGCTGCCTTCTGGAAACACTGCAGAGCCTGGTGGAGAAACAACACGAGGACTTGACCGGATGCCACCTTTGGGCCTGGTTCATTGTCAGGCCTCCGTGACTCACCTTTTGGCCTTCGCCATACGCCAGATAGCACTGAGCCAACATGAAGTGACAGGAGCCAATGTTGACCTGACACCACGGACTTATCAGTCTCACATACTCCTGCAGACAAAGGAAACAGAGCCTGAAGTTGATTTTCACATTTATATCATAGAATTTAGTCAGTGGAAACCAAATCAAAAAGTTTGATCAGCTGATTAATGCAGTGTATCACAACCATGTCCTATTAAACAAACCACCTCAATAAATTCCATCATCATTACATGGTTGCAACTAGACACGTATATACGCTCTCACCTGCAGCTGTATGTGCTGACAGTTGGCCATCAGACACTCAGGGAACTGGAAACCAGGGTTACTGGGCCAACTGGGAGACAGTTAAGACTTAACACCACAAGCAGACGTTCATCGAGCCAGTCTCTGACTGATGAATTATTTCCATATTGAGGCTGAGGATACAGAAGCTGAGCGAGCAGGTGGACCACATTAGAGACCATGTGAGGCCAGAGCAGCAGGGTGCTGCTCTGCTGCTGAGAGTAAATCTGAGAGATGATGATCTTCCTGGCAACAGTCTGGTAGAACATCTCTACAACCGTCTGAGGACTTAACACTGTAGTTACACAACATCAAAAGCGCTTCTGTCAGTTTGAATGTGGGGCACAGACCATATCAGATGTGACAAATCTCCCTGTAAACAGTGTGAAGCTATTAAACCAACCAGAAGCCATTTACTGACCTGATCTGATAGTGGAGAATGCCGGGCTGTCAGACAATTCCAACACTGTGAGGTGCTGAAGGTTAGCATCTCTGAAAGTCAAAAGTCAAACATTGTTTAGTGTGATACAGTATTCATGTAAGAATGTAGAGTTACTAAATTTTAAAACCTGATGATGCAGACACAGCTTCAGTTGTTAATAAATGTGTGACATTGAATATTTATAAATAACGGTTCTTCATCAAAACACAAGCGAGAAAGAGATGAGAGGAAATTATAAAGTACAGAGGGAGCTGTGGAGATGCACGTGTTTGTGTGATGGTTCCTACATGATATCCACAGGGACAGAGGAGGCCAGGCTCTGACTGAAGTGCTTCAGGACGTGGTATGAGGAGAGGAGGTGGGAGCAGCGAGGAATCAGATCCTGTTGTAACTGCAACAGCTGCCCACCCCCACCCAGAAATACCTGAGAAGAACAAACTCCAAGTTGTGTTTGTGTAGCAAAGATTAGGATTCATTCTCCTGATTAACAGGTAACAAAACACAAACAGGCACATGTTCAGGTCTTTGTAACCAGTTGGGTTTAGACCTTTGAGGCTGGCGTCACTGTGTTTTTTGTGAATGTGAGAGCCAACGGCATTATGGGTTCTTACATTGTCTCCAAATCGCATATAGAGTTTCTGCAGGATGAGCAGGTCTCTGCAGAACACGGCTCTGGTCATGGCCATGTGACAAACCGTCTGACAGATCACAGACACAGCAGAGCTGCTGCCATACAGCTGAGATAGACTGATCCGCATGTTTAGATTCTGACCTACAAAACACACACGTCTGAGATTTTTGCAGGAAACTTCTACAGGAATCTAAGGTTTAAAGTTCAACAGTGGTGGTAACAACACCTGCATCAGGAGCAATGGTTCCTCCTCCAACTTCAGCATCCGTCTCCAGGTCCAGTTCCCTCAGCAGAACCATCATAGCTGATATTGGGTTCCTGATGTCCTGCATCTTGTTCTGGATGTCGTCAATCACGTTATCACTGCTAACCACAAAACAGATTATTAATATAACATACTTTAGTGTATCAATAATCCAGAGTTAACAAACGCCAGCAGTTTAAAGAGAGGAATTACGTGAGGAACATGCTGTGGTTACAGACTTTGTGAGAAAGCAGAACGCAGGTCTGGCACATTGTCAGGTCCACTAGGTGTTTACAATCACTGAGCACAATAACAAAATAACCCACTGGTTGTTGGACAGCAAGTTCTCCAGGACCAGTTCTGCAGCTCTCTCTGGTGACTCAAGGTGTTCCAACGCCTTCTCCATCTCATATGCCATCTCTCCAGAAACTGCATCAGTCACCAGACGCAGGCACTGAACCATCTGCAGCATGTCATGCCCCCCCTCCACATCTGCAGGTGCAATACACAAGATGTACAAAATAAATGTACAGAGCGCTGTAAGAAATTGTACGCACAATAAAAACTATACTATAGAAAATGTCCAAAAACAATTCAAGCATGTCTGTAAGGTATTAATTAGCGTCACAGCAGGTTCACAAAGTAAAGTTACCATCCGTGATGGGCGTCTCCTCCTCAGAAAACAGATACTCGTCATAGGAAAGATACAAATGATCCACAGCAAAGCACGGCAGGAGGAACGAGATAAAACCCTGAAACACAGCCACCTCACACATAGTAAAGCCGACCATAGAGTTGTCACATAATCTTCTTAGCTCTTGTTATGTTATTGGTGTTGATAGAAAGCAACAGGTGTGGGGAAATCAGGGAACATCTGGATATGCATCTATCATGTTTGTAAGTGGCTTTGACGTTTGAGTGCTCTTACTCACCTGTGCACCCGCAAATACAACAGACATTGTAATCTGGCAGCCGTTCTCACCTTCTTTAGCAGGCACACCATAGATGTGTGGGGGCTGACTGTTAGACCCACAGGAGTGGACAGAGCTTCCTGGTACTGCAGGCAACAGGCATGGAACTTGGACCAGAACTCCACCTGCAACTGACGGTACTCCTCCTGAGAAAACTCAAACTCTGTCACGCTGCTCTGCAGCTGGAAGGAGTTCAAAGGACAAGTTTACTATTCACCTAGTCTTTAAGGTGACAAACACAAAAACCTGCAGGATAAATATTAAGCCTTCACCTCACTCTCCACAGCCAAAGTCACCTCCTTCTTAAGGCTTTCCCAGGAGACATTAGTGATTCTCTCTGACCCCCGACAATAGATCTGCAACACAGAACAAACCTAATCCTCAACCAGTGGAACATTTGGCCCCGACAGCTTAAGAAACAGAAGCCTTGGTCTCCACAGCGCCACAGGAGTTTAACGGGTGGAATGTAACACAAAAGACAAATCAGAACACAGGTGTGTTCTCACCTGAAGAGCTTTAACTATTGCTGACGCAGTGAATCGCAGAGGAGAGAAGAGAACCTCCAGGTACGTCTCCTGTTCACACAAACACAATAAATGCCATGAAAGAAAGTCAACTGACCTTTTTGAACAATCACCCTGTGTTTTAACTTCCACAGTAAAATATCAGGTATTCACAGTTGTTATCTGCTGTCAGATGTGTTAGGCAGAGAAACTTGGTTCATTATTGCAACATTATTGTAATCGTGGTGATCAACAAATCATAGACTAAAATGTGTTTCAAAGCTAATGTGTGGATTTTTATTTGCTGCCGATTATCACTAAAGTGTTTATAGTGGAGGCTACAATTGTTTAAAGAAATGCTCAGAAAGAAGATACGGATCATTTGCACCAATCATTGCATCCTTATTTACCCAGATTGTATGCTTCACCACAGTGTCAGTCAGAAGCCTGGTACTGATCTGCGTGTGGGTGTATGCTTACTCTGGGGTCCTGGTCCACTCCGATGTGGACTTCTTCATCTGGTGGAGGCTGAACAAACACCTGGTTCCACTGTCCTGCTGTGTTACTGTAAAACACAGATTTAACTTAACAGCTGAACCACAGGTGGAACTAATGTTAAATGTGATTTGAAGTTATGATTTAAAATCTTAATATCTATAATCTCTGGTCATTGTCAGGTCTTCAACAAACCTAGAAAAGACTAGGAGACTAGAATACTACCACATTTACTGTTGAGTAAAGGTTTTAGTGAAATATCACATTAAAAAGAAAACTTCACAGATTTTCATTGGGAGTTGACCAAAACAATCTCTGGTCATATTTAAGAATTATGGGGCACTCCAAATTTTCTATGCAGAGAAATGATCATTTATTCCTCTGCAAAGGCCTTTTTGGCAACTTTACAACTTTACTACAGCTTTAAATGATAATTTGAGTGTCCCTTAATTCTTCAATACTACCCGAGATCATTTTGGTTTTCCTTTAACAGTGATAAGGAGACAGAGTCACATAATTCAAGTTAATTTATTCAGCTGTAATTAATATAACGCTGCTGATCTTACTTACTGCTCAAAACTGATGTATTTGACAACAGTGTTGTTGAAGTCATCTACCCACAGTCCCCAGACATCTGAGGAGGTGAGAGCAAAGTCCAAAAGTGTCTCCTGTTGACAGAGGTTACTTTCAGTGTCAGTCAGTGTACAACATCAACTCTGTTTAAGATAACTGATCAGGAGAATAGACGTACACACAACTGTAAAATGTACTATGGACAATTTCCTGGTGATGTGAGGCCACAAGTCTTTTCATTTCAAATTTAATTTCGTTATTTTTCCCCAAGGGGCAATTGAGGCAGGACACTTGTTCAGGCAGCATGTCAGTTGTACAACAACCACATAAAATCTTAAGTTTGCAATATTAATTTATAATCAATAATAGAAAAAAATAATAACTTTTAAAAAAAGGAAAATATCTCCTCCTTTGAGTCTTGCAGTAGGAGCAGCAAAGCTGCCGTCCAGAGGGGAGGCCCTCAGATGTGGGGAGGTACTGACGCGGGTGACACCTCTTAAGAATACCCTCAGTGTATGAGAACTTCAGCAGGTTTCTTTAAACTTCACCAGATCATTTTGTTTGGGGGTGAAGGTCCAACTCCTTGGTTCAGTGTTCAGTAACAGGTTGGAGTTGTCATACCACTCCACACTCTTATCTCAACGGATTATAGTTGGTTTATAAAATGACACCTGTTGAGCAAGGAACACCTGCGCTTTACCTGAGTGGTGAAAAGGGAAGAGATGTGCTCGAAGCTGTAGCGATTGTTATTGGTGGGGACCACCTGAAGAACGATGAACTGTCCTCTGGCAGGTACAGCCAGGTAAACACACAGACACAGGCCGGTTATGGAGGAGAAGGCCAGCCTCAGGCGGTGGCCCTGGCCCGACAGACGCTTTACACCTTTACAGGCTGGCATGTAATCCAGCATGTCGGCCTCTAGCCGACAGGCTTGCTCCTGTGCAGAGTGATAAACAGCAGCTTTATTAAATTCTGACTACTGATAGAGGTACGGTACTACCACGTACACCAGCAGATAACTTCAGCAAATGTATTAGCCATAAATGGTCAAGGATTTCCTTCCTGCGTTCCCCTGATGTCATTGGTGGGTAGGAAAATATTGATGTACAACTTTAACAAACAAAGACAAATGTTTGAATTCAATTCCATAAATCGGAGATTTGGAAGTGCAAGTGAAAACAAGCAACATAATAATTTCCATTTTTTACACACACACACACACACACACACACACACACACACACACACACACACACACACACACACACACACACACACACACACACACACACACACACACACACACTGACCCTGAAGGACCACATGCGCAGTTTGTGATCCTGACACAGGGCGAAGATGAAGGAATCTTCCTCTAGTTCTCGAACAGCCAGACTGAGGGCCAGGTCAGCCGGACCGTGCTCCCCCCTGATGGATGAGGGCATCCAGCCTGAGAGTCTCTGCATCATAGAGCTTCTCTTCAGCTCCAGCACAGACATGCTGCCTGGAAATAAGTCAACATGCAACGTCTTTAGCAGCAGTTACTTAAATTGAAAGTTATTTAACAAAAATAAAGGATGTTTTCCTGGTGCAGCTATTTAACCTTGTCTAATTAACCCTCTGAACTGTAGTGAGGTCCCTTAATGACCGTCACCAGGACCTCCGCAGATCAGCTAGAGGCTGTTCTGGGTCTGACTACAGTTCTTTTATATGTTCCCTTTAGTTCATTCATTCCTTCAATGTAATTTTCAAACCACAACTAATTATACTATTTTGTAGAATTTAAGCCTAGATTACTACAGTAACCTTTTTATCTGCCAACTATAAAGAGAGACTCTGCCCGGATGATGGAAAAGCTCAGCATCCAACTGTCCAAATACTTAAAACACTCAGCACATAAAGTGTTCAGAGGAAAAGGAGACCTTTAGAGTATGTAATGCTTCATTCACTGCTGCAACAGATAACAGCTAACGCTTAAATAGGGTTGCTACAATGAATCGACGAATCAATAATAATCTATTAAGTCGATAATGATTTGCTGTTATCGATTAGTTGGGCTGCTCATTTTATGGCGCAGCGCGAGAGCAAAATAACACAGCCACTGACAAAATGCCAGAAAAAACAAACCAAGCGGCCGCAGCAGAAAGGCTGCACCCTAATTTTGTCAATTACCCGCTAGTCATACAAAGTTCAGCTGGTGGTCACAGCGACACAGGAGAACGTAAGAATGAAACAATGTTGTTAATCCATCACGTGAAGACTGTTGACGATGGCAGCAGAACAGATTAAGATGCACAATCATCTCGTTCGCTGCATAGTGATGAACGGTGCCATCACAGAACAGCACAACTTAAACGATGCAGACACTAAATGTAACAGCAGCATTAAAATATGACAACATGTTTTTTAGTGGTTGTCACGGTTGCCTCAGATGCAGATGGAGCCCAGGAGTCTGTGTGGAGTTTACATGTTCTCGCACAGTCAGGTTAATGTAACTGCTGCAAATCTTCACATTGGAACAAAACTTTATGCTTGCTTTGTTTATTTACATTTTGGATATTAAAATAATCGCAGATTAATCGATTATCAAAATAATCATTAGTTGCAGCCCTAAAAACCTCATCCTTACCTTGTGTATCATGAGGGGGCAGAGTCACCACCATGATCCCTCCTGCTGGGGAGGCCAGAGCATAGTGGGCTTCTCCCTCACGACTGAGCCAGGACGTTGCAGTGCTGGGACTCCCTATGGGCCCAACAGGGATGATGGCACCATAAGGGGAGTCCTGTAGACTCAGCTTCCCCACATCAGTAAAGATGGACTGCATTTGCAGCTCTGTCACTAATTCCTGAATGACAGATCAGACCCATTCGAGGTATGGTTACAGTGTCTACATACTCTAAATTCTCATACATCTGCCATCATCTGTGAGCAATGCTTTAATGAAGGTTCTACTCACGCTGCGGTACATGCGAGAAGGGTGAGGCAGCACCAGTCTATGGATGCTCTGATTGGTGGAGATGAGGATGACCACATTGTTGAGGGTCTCCTGTATGTGTACCCCCCCAGGCAGCACAGTACAGTGGGTGAACCGGAGTTTGACGGCGTTGTTGAGCAAGTTGGTGTCCAGAGACTGTTCCACTAGCTGAACTATGTCTCCTGACGTGGACCTGAAACAAGTCCCCATAATTTAACATGTAAACTAGTTCACCTTGACAAATGTATATTTATGTACCATATTATTATATATACACTGTGTCTGCTGCAGGTTCTGAAGGATCTAGGGTATATTCCGATCAAGCTAGAAGTAACCGGCAACACTTTACAACTCTAATCCAGATGCATTACATTAAAACCATCAGAATGTGTTAGATGTGTTAGAAAGAGACGAGAAACTGGAGTCAAGCTGTACCCTTTGCAGTACGCCTACATCAGGATGCTCTTTATTAACTATAGCTCTGCTTTTAACATGGTAATACCCCACCAACTCACTCACAAATTGCACTTGAACTATCCCCTACACTCTGTAATTGACTACTGGATTTCCTGACAGGCAGGCCTCAGTCTGTAAGGATTGGAAACAAATTGTCAGACACCACCATAATGAACACTGGCACCCCACAGGGGTGTGTCCTCAACACACTGTTCACACGTGACTGTCCCATCCTACAAAGACAACAGCCTCCTGAAGTTTACCAATGACACTGCAGTAATAGTCAGTATCTGGGGGAGATTAAGCAGCCTATAGGAGGGAGGTGGCCAGTCTGGTGACATGGTGTGAGGACAACAACCTCAACAAAGATAAGACGAAAGAGATGATAGTGAACATGAGGATACCTCATGTGCAACTGGTTGGTGAGGTTGAAGTGGAGAGAGTGAGCAGCTTCAAGTACTTTGTGTACACCCAGGATCAACTGATCTCACTAAAATTGGCCACAAAATACTTTACTCCGCCATAAACGTCAAGCTTCCCTGAAGAAAACGAGGTGATGCAGAGGAGGCAAAAAAGTTTGTGAAGAGAAAAAAGACAGAAGAAAGGTGCTGCGCAGAGAGAGGATGAGAAGATTCAAGCCACATGTCCCCTCGCTGATTATAGCAGATGCCTGCCTGCCTGCCTGCCTGCCTGCCTGCCTGCCTGCCTGCCTGCCTGCCTGCCTGCCTGCCTGCCTGCCTGCCTGCCTGCCTGCCTGCCTGCCTGCCTGCCTGCCTGCCTGCCTGCCTGCCTGCCTGCCTGCCTGCCTGCCTGCCTGCCTGCCTGCCTGCCTGCCTGCCTGCCTGCCTGCCTGCCTGCCTGCCTGCCTGCCTGCCTGCCTGCCTGCCTGCCTGCCTGCCTGCCTGCCTGCCTGCCTGCCTGCCTGCCTGCCTGCCTGCCTGCCTGCCTGCCTGCCTCCTGCCTGCCTGCCTGCCTGCCTGCCTGCCTGCCTGCCTGCCTGCCTGCCTGCCTGCCTGCCTGCCTGCCTGCCTGCCTGCCTGCCTGCCTGCCTGCCTGCCTGCCTGCCTGCCTGCCTGCCTGCCTGCCTGCCTGCCTGCCTGCCTGCCTGCCTGCCTGCCTGCCTGCCTGCCTGCCTGCCTCCCTGCCTGCCTGCCTGCCTGCCTGCCTGCCTGCCTGCCTGCCTGCCTGCCTGCCTGCCTGCCTGCCTGCCTGCCTGCCTGCCTGCCTGCCTGCCTGCCTGCCTGCCTGCCTGCCTGCCTGCCTGCCTGCCTGCCTGCCTGCCTGCCTGCCTGCCTGCCTGCCTGCCTGCCTGCCTGCCTGCCTGCCTGCCTGCCTGCCTGCCTGCCTGCCTGCCTGCCTGCCTGCCTGCCTGCCTGCCTGCCTGCCTGCCTGCCTGCCTGCCTGCCTGCCTGCCTGCCTGCCTGCCTGCCTGCCTGCCTGCCTGCCTGCCCTGCCTGCCTGCCTGCCTGCCTGCCTGCCTGCCTGCCTGCCTGCCTGCCTGCCTGCCTGCCTGCCTGCCTGCCTGCCTGCCTGCCTGCCTGCCTGCTTGCCTGCCTGCCTGCCTGCCTGCCTGCCTGCCTGCCTGCCTGCCTGCCTGCCTGCCTGCCTGCCTGCCTGCCTGCCTGCCTGCCTGCCTGCCTGCCTGCCTGCCTGCCTGCCTGCCTGCCTGCCTGCCTGCCTGCCTGCCTGCCTGCCTGCCTGCCTGCCTGCCTGCCTGCCTGCCTGCCTGCCTGCCTGCCTGCCTGCCTGCCTGCCTGCCTGCCTGCCTGCCTGCCTGCCTGCCTGCCTGCCTGCCTGCCTGCCTGCCTGCCTGCCTGCCTGCCTGCCTGCCTGCCTGCCTGCCTGCCTGCCTGCCTGCCTGCCTGCCTGCCTGCCTGCCTGCCTGCCTGCCTGCCTGCCTGCCTGCCTGCCTGCCTGCCTGCCTGCCTGCCTGCCTGCCTGCCTGCCTGCCTGCCTGCCTGCCTGCCTGCCTGCCTGCCTGCCTGCCTGCCTGCCTGCCTGCCTGCCTGCCTGCCTGCCTGCCTGCCTGCCTGCCTGCCTGCCTGCCTGCCTGCCTGCCTGCCTGCCTGCCTGCCTGCCTGCCTGCCTGCCTGCCTGCCTGCCTGCCTGCCTGCCTGCCTCTGCCTGCCTGCCTGCCTGCCTGCCTGCCTGCCTGCCTGCCTGCCCTGCCTGCCTCCTGCCTGCCTGCCTGCCTGCCTGCCTGCCTGCCTGCCTGCCTGCCTGCCTGCCTGCCTGCCTGCCTGCCTGCCTGCCTGCCTGCCTGCCTGCCTGCCTGCCTGCCTGCCTGCCTGCCTGCCTGCCTGCCTGCCTGCCTGCCTGCCTGCCTGCCTGCCTGCCTGCCTGCCTGCCTGCCTGCCTGCCTGCCTGCTGTATGTGGGATTTGTTGGGTTTAGTTGGTATTAGACTTTATAGTACACATACTTTACAAGGTAAGGTCTTAAACCTTACCTTGTAAAGTGCCTTGTTGTGATTTGGTGATTTACTGTTTTTGTATCTATCTTGTTTTTGTTCAACGTTATATACAATTCTTTACACTGCTACTACTACTAGAAGTATGTTTACCAGTGACAAATTGTAGTTGTTTTTCTTTCCTTCGTACTATTAATAATGGTGCACAGTTGCACAGTTATTACTGTTACTATTGTTTTCCATTTTCATCTGACTGTCTCTGTACCGTTATACTGCTCCTAAAACACAGGAATTGTGGGATCAATAAAGTCATATATCTTATTTTAATGTATCCTTTGTGGTGAAGCTGATGAATATACTTAGGTCTCTCTGAAACTTCTCAGAGAAGCTGCTCTAGATGCAGATATGAGAGTTACCCTTACATGCTCCAATCCACTTACATAAACTGCTGTGTGGCATATGATTGTTCTTCCATCTGTAGTTGTTCCTCTTCCTGGTTCCAGTATTTTGGTAAGATTCTATAGATCTCTACACAGGTTGCGTTTTGGTATTTGGCAAGTTGTTAAACTTTACAAATGTCAGTTGCTGAAGCGTTATAAATTTAACTGAACAATATAAAACATTTTCAGAACCTGTCAGCCTAAACCGAAATATTTATATAATGATAAAATGTTACCAGAGGATTCACAAGACACAACTACTATCCTGAACCACACTGCTCACTGCCTCTACAGCACCAACAGCAACACAGTCTCCCCATGACCAGCACTCTTCCACATAAATCATACAGGCCAGGACTTTTTAAATCAAAGCTGTTAGGGACAATGACATTTACTTTAACTAGAACTCTGGACTGAGAGATCCTCGACATCCGATAGATGCTTGGAACAAAGCACTGGGGCAACACAACACACAACCCTGTAAAAACAATATAGAAACCAAGAAGAGTAAGACCAATGTAATGGAGGTGACTTACCAGTGGACAAATCTGTTACTGGTAATGGACAGCAGCTTCCCGCTCTCCTCATAATGAAACGCGCCTGCACTGTCTGGAAACTTCCCACCAGCAACAACAGTCAGACCTACAACATGGACACAAAGGGATTCAGTTCACTTTAATAAAAATGTGAAAACAATGGCTTCTTCCTCTGAATAGAGCAACCAAGAGGAGAGAGTGAAGTTTGCCTGTGACATGAATTTGTGTGAGAGGCACTTTGAATAGAAATAATGTAAAACATTCTACATAACTGAAAAAGACATATTCCAATCCAGTTAGACCATACTGATATCTTTATGATGCAATAACTAATATTTTAACATTTTGATGAAGAAAAAAGTGAAACTCATCAGGCTGTTTTGCTTTAATTCATGTTTCTGAGTTACACATAACATCAGCCTGCTGTTATTCCGGTGAGACTGGGTCTCACATCAGCGCTGAGGGTCACCTAGTCAAATAATTGTTTAGTCTTAATCTGAATTTGTTAACTACTTTCACTATATAGCAACCAAATGTAGCCTAACAAAAGTATACACACAACTAGTCATGTTATCAACTAGTACAAACACTAAGACAATCATTGTTTCATTATAAGAATGACATATAATTATTGTATCATATTATTAGCAACAGATGCTTGTTGACAAAAGCACAATTGTTCATAGATCTCAAGTCTTGACTTTATCTAATATGCTACTTTACATAATTTTATGCTACAAGCTGTGCAGCCACTTTAAACCACGGCTGGTGTAGTTTCCACCCTAACTTCTTTTAAAAAAAGTATTAAATGATTAAAGGAGCCTGGAACCGTTTCAGCCACGACTCGACACGTGACTGAAAACTCCCGGTTACCGACTGACGAGCTGAGCGTTGGCAAACAGACGTGGTTAGGGCAGCGGCTGTACATTTAACGGGTTAGGCGAGCGGCCATTGCGTTTTAAGAATTATAAAGATATTTTGTCCTCGTCAAACGACACGAACTCCAAAGGCCCGTCTGACTCTAGCAGCAAGCAGCGTGTTAGCCATGCTAGCTTTGGTTGGCATGTTCCAACACTCGCGTGCCGACAAACGCGTATCAACGAAGCGCGTACGGACACAGTGTGGAGGTATACCGAGGTTTACGGTGACTTCTTTAAACCTGTGCGGAGTTTCCCTTTCAAATCCACAGATCTCTATGAAGCTGCGCTCCAAAGCCGCCGCCGCCGCCATCTTCTCCCACTTCAACGTCATAGGATCCGTCCCGCGCTATGACTTGAAACTTTTAAAGACACAGCGTAAAAAGGACGCACTGCTATGGCAAGCCGTTTTAACATTTTTTAGATAAAATTCATATTATAGATATCCGGAATGTATTCCACATAGTCAAAACTATAATTTAAGATATCCGCAACTACATTTTGACTAGGCACAATTCGAGTTTTGGATATCCGTAATTCAATTTTGCCTAGGCAAAATTGCCCATTGACTTGGGTCCGTGCATGAAGTGCAATTCATTATTCATGTGTAAAATGAAAATTGAATAACGTCTTTTTATGCGGTGTTTGGTTTCCGTAAGTCGGTAAAACACATTTGCGATATACTGATTTACTCATTCTACTTTTCTCCACTTTCAAAACGAAATAAGAAAAAGGGAAACCGGGGGCGGAGCCAGTCACCGGACTTTCACAATAAAACGCCCAAGAGCATTTGAAGCGCAACATCGGCAAATATTTGTAACTCTTGAAGGATTGCGGTCGTTTTTTGACACAATGAGACCCACATTGTTAACATTAATCAACGTAACAATTATTTATTTAACCCGTCTCAGTTCTGACAACTGTCGATTACGTTACGACACATTGCGTTTGCTAAAGGAATGACAGGTCAGTCAGCTCGCCACCGTCGGGTCACTTACAGAATCACCTGCCAACAAAGTTTTCTGCGCATCCTGCTTCATTAGACTGCAGCGACATCACGACCTTGTCGACACCTGATGAGAAAGAATTTAGCGCATCTGGGGTGTTCCGGTGATTTTATTAGTTGATAGTGAGAGTGAAATCGCGTCCTCTTGCTTGGCCGGTTGATGCTCTTATGCCCAGGAAGACGCTCTAATGTTGTGCCGATCTTTGCAAGTATTCTAAACAGTGATTTATTACAGTTTATTGTGGCTGTTTAGACATGCTCCATCATTGGACTTCCTGTCTCAGAGCCTGCTTTACCTGCGGGAGAATAACAGCCACTCAACCTGCCTCACAATAACTGAACTCATTGTAGGCCATGACTGCCCTAATGTGCATCGCATCATCTTTGTGAGGCAGATTCTGTGGTAAAGTGTGTGTGATCAGATGATCTGTCACGCAACATCAAGGTGTTACTGTATGTACAGAGCAGATGAGTGCCTGCACAGGATCTTTTTATTTTCCACCACCTACCTTCGGTATTGGTTTAGTAGTCATCATACCTTGCATTAAACATCTTACGTACAGATGACAGATGAATCAGAAACAACAGTGCATCCTGGAACACTGTGGCTTCACCTCTTGTAATGCAGTCCCAAATCGTAGCTCTGTATGCTGTTGTTCTTCTGGGGTGTGGAAGGGATTTTGGCCAAAAGAGGACATTTGTGTCAATGATGACTGTCTCTCAGCCTCATATAGGTCATAGGACTGCATTACAAGAGGTGAACCCACAGTGTTCCATGCACTGTTGTTTCTGATTCATCTGTCATCCTTATCTGAGGAAAACAGTCCGTAGCTCTTTTAGCAACTTGTTTTCAAATAATTAAGCCATTGTTTTATATGTTTCTATGCTGATAGATAATATTACATTTTACATGTTCTATAAAGTTCAGCCTTGAAGATGTTGAAGATTTTGTGAGTTGGCAGATTTAAACTTGGTAAATAAACATTGGTTAACAAACATATGGGCAGTTCTGACTACAAATGTTTTGTGAAAAAAAGGACTGCTGCTTTACTATCATAAGAACATGCACTTAAGATGTTCTTTGCAAGGTAGATAGATAGATAGAATACCTTTATTGTCCCGCGATGGGGAAATTACCACGTTGCAACAGCACAGAGACATATAGACATATATACAGAAGAAATAACACAATAATAATTATAAGAAATTAGAACTTAGAACTCCACAGGTTATCGGCATCATGTACATATAACAATGAGGTAAGGTGACTGCACCAAACAAAGTGAGTGCGATATTAAAGTGACTGGTGCAATTGCTCTGGAGATGTAGCATGTGTGTGGCAGTGTGGTAGAAATGTGCACCATGTTATAATTGTTCTTTATGTAGCGGGCGTCCCTAATTGGGAAGGGAGGGGATAAAAGTTTGTCCACAAAGTTCTGTGTCAGTTCTCTGTACTCTGCGTCATCATCGTCGGTGATAGGTCCAACAATTGCAGAGTCATCTGAGAACTTCTGCAGAACACAGCCAGATGAGTTGTGTCTGAAGTCTGCAGTGTAGAGGGTGAAGAGGAAGGGGGCCGGGACAGTCCCCTGGGGGGCTGCCACACTGCAGGTCAGAGTGTCTCACAAAGATGATACGATGCACATTAGGGCAGTCATGGCCTACAATGAGTTCAGTTATTGTGAGGCAGGTTGAGTGGCTGTTATTCTCCCGCAGGTAAAGCAGGCTCTGAGACAGGAAGTCCAATGATGGAGCATGTCTAAACAGCCACAATAAACTTTAATAAATCACTGTTTAGAATACTTTTAAAGATCGGCACAGCATTAGAGCGTCTTCCTGGGCATAAGAGCATCAACTGGCCAAGCAGGAGGACGCGATTAAAGTCTCACCATAAACTGAGCATCGGAACACCGCAGATGCGCTAAATTCTTCCTCATCAGGTGTCGACAAGGTCGTGATATCGCTGCAGTCTAGTGAAGCAGGATGCCCCGAAAACTTAGCTTTGATGACAGGTGATTCTGTGAGTGACCCGACGGTGGGAGCTGACTGACCTGTCATTCCTTTAGCAAATGCCATGAGTCGTAACGTAAATGACAGTTGTCAGCACTTGGTTAAATAGCTTGGTTAAATAAATGATTTTGATAAATGATTGTTACGTTGATTAATGTTAACAATGTGGGTCTCAGTGTGTGTCAAAACACAACCGCAAGAGTTACAAATATTTGCCGATGTTGCGCTTCAAATGCTCTTGGGCGTTTTATTGTGAAAGTCCGGCGACTGGCCCCGCCCCGGTTTCCCTTTTTCTTATTTCGTTTTGAAAGTGGAGAAAAGGAGAATGAGTAAATCAGTATATCGCAAATGTGTTTTACCGATTTACGGAAACGAAACACAGCATAAAAAGACGTTGTTCAATTTTCATTCTACACATGAATAATGAATTGCACTTCATGCACGGACCCCTAATAAAGATCTGTGTACGTTTACTGTAAAATTAAGCATGTATTAGTATTTAAAAATACCATGTCATACTGTAAATCTTTTATAATTAATAACTTAACTTTGGTGCATAGTTCCAGGGTCAGACCACTTTCCCCCTGATCTACTAGAGGTGTACTATCACCACACAAAGATCTGATCTGTGTATTTTTACTGTATAGTTTAGGATTTATTAGTATTCAAAACTACCATGTCATACTGTAACTGTATGGGCTGTATAGTCAACTTGTATAGCCGGCTGTCATCGCTCCACCGCTGGTTGTCTAGGTGGTGTCCTGCAAACGGTGTGGGCTTTGTGGCTAATTGGAGCACTTTTTGGGGAAATCCTGGGCTGATTAGAGGAGACGGCGTCCATCCCACGTTGAACAGAGCCTCTCTGCTCTCTAGTAACATGGCCATGTTGCTTAGTCTCCCCACCCTGTGACAACTCAGAGTGGAGCCCAGGACGCAGAGTGGCATCGCAGTCTTACACGTCTCTCTGCATGTTCTCTACAGCCTCCACCCACCCTTAGTCTTAGTTATCGCATAGAGACTGTGTCTGCTTCTCGACCACCTAAACTATACAAGTCACAAACAAATCAAAGAGGAGAGACCTACCAGAATTTAATAAACCTCAAAACAGTTCCTCTTACAGAACAAAGTAACAGTAAGCTAATAAAGTGTGGTTTATTAAATATCAGATCTCTCTCATCTAAATCCTTTTTAATAAATGACTTGATAAGTGACCGTCACATAGATCTGTTCTGTCTCACTGAAACCTGGCTGCAGCAGGATGAATATGTTACTTTAAATGAGTCGACTCCAATGAGTCACATCAACTATCATGTTCCAAGAAGTGCAGGTAGAGGTGGAGGAGTAGCAGCAATTTAGAAATCAGATTTATTAATTACCCCTAAACCTAAACATAGTTATAACTCATTTGAGAGCCTCACTCTCAGCCTTTCTTACCCAGACTCTAAAACTCAGAAGCCAGTTGTGTTTTGTATTGTTTACCGTCCTCTTGCTCCATATTCGGAGTTCTTAACTGAATTCTCTGAATTCTTATCTGACTAAGTTCTTAGCACAGATAAAGTCATTGTAGTGGGAGACTCTAACATTTCATGTAGATGTTGACAGCAACTGTCTCAGCACTGCTTTTAACTCCTTAATAGACACTATTGGTTTTACACAGCAGGTAAATGAACCCACTCATCGTTTAACCACATCCTCGACCTTGTCCTGATATTATGGGGTTGAAATTGATAATTTAATAGTTCTTCCCCAAAACCCTCTGTTATCTGACCATTTCTTATTAACTTTTGAATTTAGCATAATTGACCTTACAATAGCTGGAAAGAACTGTTACTATAGCAGATGTTTATATGACAACGCTGTTGCCAGATTCAAGCAGATGATTCCATCATCTTTTGCCTCAATGTCTTGCAGATACACAGAGAACAGTCACCTTAATCCTTATGAACAGGTTGACTGTCTTGTAGATGATGCTGCAGCTTCTCTACGTACAATGTTAGACACAGTGGCTCCTCTGAAGAAGAAGACAGTGAATCAAAGGAGTTTAGCTCCGTGGTATAACTCAGAGATCCGCAGCCTAAAGCAAAGGACTAGACAACCAGAAAGACAGTGGCGTTCCAACAAAATAAATGTAAACTGCATTGCATGGAGGGAGTCTAATGAAATCTAGTGCTGCTAGAAAAACATATTATTCCTCCCTAATTGAGGAAAACAAAACCACCCCAGGTTTCTTTTCAGCACTGTAGCCAGGCTGACAAAGAGTCAAAGCTGTATTGAGTCTACTATCCCCTTAAATCTCAGCAGCAATGACTTTATGAACTACTTTACTAATAAAATTATCATCAACAGAAAAAACATTCAGCAGCGACTTCTTCCAAATGACAGAAAGCACTGTCTAGATCCATCAACTTTAAATTTATTAAATCCTCTGTCTTACCTAGACAGCTTCTTCCCCATAACTCATATGGAGTTAACCTCAATAATCAACTCTTCCAAGTCGTAGATCCAATCCCAACCAGATTACTCAAAGAAGATCTACCTTTAATAAGGTCGTCCATATTAAATCAAATCAACCAATCTTTACAACTAGGCTATGTACCACAGGCTTGTAGGTGGCTGTGGTCAAACCTCTATTGAAAAAAACAACCCTTGACCCTGGACAACTAGCCAACTATAGGCCCATTTCAAATTTACCCTTTATTTCCAAGATTCTGGAAAAAATCGTGGCTAAACAATTATCTGACCACCTGAGTGGGAATAACCTGTACGAAGATTTTCAGTCAGGATTTAGAAAACATCATACCACAGAAACAGCTCTGGTTAGAGTCACTGATAATCTTCTATTATGGTCTAGTTTCTGTCCTTGTCCTGTTAGATCTTAGTGCTGCATTTGATACAATTGATCATAACATTCTATTACAGACACTAGAACATAGAATTGTGATTAATGGAACAGCATTGGGATGGTTTAAATCCTATTTGTTGAACAGATTCCAGTTTGTTCATGTTAATGAGGTATTCTCCACATGCACAAGGATTAGCTATGGAGTACCACAGGGTTCTGTGCTTGGTCCAATTCTGTTTAGCCTATACATGTCTCCTCTAGGTGAGATTATTAGAAAGCATTCTATTAATTTTCATTTTTACGCAGATGATACTCAGCTATACATGTCCTTGGAACCAAATGAAACAGATCAACTAGTTAAAATTCAGGGTTGTTTAAAAGACACCAAATGGGCCTAAAAATCTGAGAGAGACACTATTGAGTCAGATAGCCACCCTGGATGGCATAAAATTAGCTTCAGATTCTACTGTGAGGAACCTTGGTGTCATCTTTGACCAGGATCTCTCTTTTACATCATACATTAAACAAATCTCCAGAACCGCCTACTTCCACCTTAGAAATATAGTTAAAATCAGAAGCATCCTCTCTCAGAGCGATGCAGAGAAACTGATCCATGCATTTGCTACCTCTAGGCTGGACTACTGTAACTCCTTACTCATAGGATGTCCTAACAGCTCCTTAAAAAGCCTACAGCTTATTCAAAATGCTGCAGCCAGAGTTCTGACAGGACTTAGAAAGAGAGATCACATTTCTCCTACATTAGCTTCTCGGCTGCCTGTAAAATGTAGGATAGAATTTAAAATTCTCCTACTCACCTACAAAGTACTCAATGATAAAGCTCCTTCTTATCTTAAAGACCTTATAGTTCCTTATGCTCCCAGCAGAACACTTCGTTCTCAGAGCGCTGGGCTACTTGTGCTTCCTAGAGTGTTTAAATGTAGAACAGGGGGCAGAGCTTTTAGCTACCAAGCTCCTCTCCTCTGGAACCAGCTCCTTCTTCAGGTTCGAGAAGCTGACACACTCTCCACCTTTAAGATTAGGCTTAAAACCTTCCTTTTTGATAAAGCTTATAGTTAGAGATGGTTCAGGTCACTGGCAATTATTGTTAGTCACAGGAACCATCTCTTAGTTAAGCTGCAATAGACATAGACTGCTGGGGGACTTAATTTATACACTGAGCTCCTCTGTTTCCTTCTATCTCCTCTGTCCAATAACCTCCCATCATTGTCCCATGTTTAACTAACCTTGTCTATTTCTCTCCAGTAGTTGTGCCCCCCCCATTTTCCCTCCCTCCCTCTGTTGTTGCTTGTTGTTGCTTGTTGCTGTGATTTTCTCTCTCTCTATCATCTCACCCCAACCGGTCGAGGCAGATGGCCACCCACATCCAGTCTGGTTCAGCTGGAGGTTTCTTCCTCGTTAGAGAGGGAGTTTTTCATCTCCACTGTTGCTGTCAAATTAAATGTTTGCTGTATGTGGGATTTGTTGGGTTTAGTTGTGTGAGGTTTTAAACCTTACTTTGTAAAGTGCCTTGAAATAACTTTGTTGTGATTTGGCGCTATATAAATAAAATTAAATTGAATTGAATTGAACTTTAATGATCAATAACTTGATTTTGTTGCATAGTTCCACGCCCAGACCACTTTCCTCTTGTATTTTTACTGTATAGTTTAGGATTTAGCAGTACTTGAAAGTACTATGTTATACTGTAATACAGTCAACTTTGATGATTAATAACTTGACTTTGGGGCATAGTTCCAAGACCAGACCACTTTCTCCTATTTCTGCTAGATGTGTACTATCACCACACAAAGAGTCGTGTATTTTTACTGTATAGTTTAGGATTTAGCAGTACTTGAAAGTACTATGTCATACTGTAATAACTTTGATGATTAATAACTTGACTTTGGTGCATAGAACGACGGCTCACTTGACCGCAGTAGTTAAACTCCCCAAATCGTTTTGTCTTTCTCCAGAATGTGTACATTCTGGAGAATACATAGCAGAAACTAACAAATGTCAAATCGGCGCAGCCACTGCGCCTCAGTGACGCCCGTGACGTCATTCTGGATATCTTTAGACGTCTTTAGACATCTGTAAATATGAAAAATTATGTGACTGACATCAGCGACGTAATTTCAAATATCCGAAATTCGACCTGTGCATAGGTAGAATTAAGTTGTGCATATCTGAAATTCTCTTTCTGCCTAGGCGAAAATAAATTGTGGATATCCAAAACTCCCATTCTGCCTAGGCAGAATACTATTTTGGATATCTAAAATACAATTACGGAGAGTCTATCTAAGTGTTTTATGTTAAAACGGCGCATGTAAAAAGCTTTGCCATATCTGAAAAGGAATTCTACCTAGTCAAAACTGTAATTGTAGAAATCTGGAACTACATATATCTATAATTGAATTACGACTAATAATAAGTTAGTTTGAGATATCCAAAACTGTATTTTAGATATCCATAAAATGTGGCGAATTATAGGTATCTGTAATTGCAATTGTGCCTAGGTAAAAAGGAAGTATGGATATCCAAAATGCAAACTGTGCCTAGGCAGAATGCAGTTTTGGATATCTGAAATTCTCTTTCTACCTAGGCGAAACTGAATTGTGGATATCCAAAACTACTTTCCCATTCAAATTAATGGGCAATTCTGCCTAGGCAAAATGGAATTACAGCTATCCAAAACTCAAATTGTGCCTAGTCAGAATGTAGTTGTGGATACCTCAAATGATAGTTTTGACTAGGTGGAAATACATTCCGGATATCTGTCATTTGAATTCTGACTATCTAATAAATACATATGTATAATTGAATTACAACTAGTAATAAGTTAGTTTGAGATATCCAAAATTGTATTTTAGATATCCGTAAAATGCAGCGAATTATAGATATATTATAGATATCTGTAATTGCAATTGTGCCTAGGTAAAAAGGATTTACGGATATCTAAAATTCGAATTGTGCCTAGGCAGAATGTAGTTGTGGAGATCTTGTATTCCCTTTCTACCGAGGCCAAATTGAAATGTGGATATCCAGAACTACGTTCCCATTCAAGTCATAGCAAAATTGAATTACGTATATCTAAAATTCCACTTGTGCCAAGTCAGAATGTTATTTTGGATATCTAAAATACAAATAGTCACCTTAAAACACTTAAATGTTAAAACGGCTTGCTGTTACAGATATTCGTAATTCCCCTTGTGGATAGGAGAAACTGAATTGTGGATAGTCTATTATCCCATTCAAGTCAATAGGCAATTCTTACTAGTCAAAATGGAGTTTCCGATATCTAAAACTGTACTTGTGCTTAGTCAGAATGTAGTTGCAGATATCTTAATTTATACTTTGACTAGTCAGAAAGTCTGACAAATATCTTATAAATGCTACAATTGCGCAATAGCAAACATGACGTCATTTCAGATATCTGATATTAAGTCATGGATAGTCAAAATGTACTTGTATATATCTAAAACAGTACTTTTTCCTAATCCAAATACTTTCAGTCTCAAAGTCCTTAAGTGTTTAAACGGCTTGCCATTCAAAAATAAAATAACGGGACTGTTACAGGAGTTTGAGCACTGCTTTCAGATTTTTGGTGAACAAGAGAAAGGCTTTTAAGTTTTTTGATCGCCATTTACTGTGAATCCATCTGATCGATCTGTCAGCATCCAACTTGTAATAATAGACTTGCAGTGTGACTCGGATTTGGAGGGCACATTTGCCAGAGCTGGCATGAACACATTTTATGAGAATCTTTTGCCACGTTACCCTAACTTGACAGCCTTCAATGCAAAACTGTTCTGCATGTTGGGAACCACATATCTTTGTGAGCAAGTTTTCTCTGTAATGAGCATAAATAAAACAAAGCTTGAATCACATCCTAAAGTTGGCTGCCACTGATATTGATGCGCCGGTGAAAGCTGAAAGATGCCAGGTATTAGAAGTCAAATGAACTATGCAACCCCAATTAAAGTGCTGCATGAGACATCCTGATATAGTTCTGTGAATCACTAAGGCATTGTGTGTTCTTTGTCCTTTTCCAATAATTTCAGGTGTTTTATGTTTAATAGTGATATTGGGCTTTTGGACACAATGTCATCAGGCTCCAGCTTTATGTCCTAGATCATATTAAAACAAAGACAACAATCTGAAGTCTCTCTCTCTCTCACTCACACACACACACACACACACTGAAGGACCACATGCGCAGTTTGTGATCCTGACACAGGGCGAAGATGAAGGAATCTTCCTCTAGTTCTCGAACAGCCAGACTGAGGGCCAGGTCAGCCGGACCGTGCTCCCCCCTGATGGATGAGGGCATCCAGCCTGAGAGTCTCTGCATCATAGAGCTTCTCTTCAGCTTCAGCACAGACATGCTGCCTGGAAATAAGTCAACATGCAACGTCTTTAGCAGCAGTTACTTGAATTGAAAGTTATTTAACAAAAATAAAGGATGTTTTCCTGGTGCAGCTATTTAACCTTGTCTAATTAACCCTCTGAACTGTAGTGAGGTCCCTTAATGACCGTCACCAGGACCTCCGCAGATCAGCTGGAGACTGTTCTGTGTCTGACTACAGTTCTTTTATATGTTCCCTTTAGTTCATTAATTCATTCAATGTAATATTCAAACCACAACTAATTATACTTATTTTGTAGAATTTAAGCCTAGATTACTACAGTAACCTTTTTTTCTGCCAACTATACTACACACTCTCTGGAATAACAGCAGGAGGGCTGAGCATAACAAACGAAACACAGCTGAAAATAACATTTGGTCCAATTTTGACTTCATTTTAAAAAGTGCCAAATATTAGTTATTGAGTACAGAGATTTACATTCCTCCTCCTCTACTCTCCTACAGCAGCCCTTGATTATTTTTCTCTACTGAAGATGCACCAAAAAAAAATAAAAATAAAATAAAAAAATAGAAAATCAACCCAGAAATAATTTTTTATCATCAGTGATAAAGTTCCAACTAAGCTATATATCACAATAATCACAAAAGAGCAACAAGATGACCCTGACCTGGGACTTGGTCCAAATCAGGGGATATTACTGTGGAGGGGCTCAGCTGCAGAACGATGAGACGGGACATTTTGTCCAGCGAGTACAAATAAAAACATTTATTGTGCCAGATCTACTGTACATACTCAGAAACAGAACTGGTACCATGTAGTCCATAGATACTTAAGGACAGCAGCATGTAGAGAATCATATAAAAGGCTAAATGGAATGCTTTGTTCAGTAATACTGATCTGTACCATAGAAACAGGAGGAATCGGCTTCATCCAGGCTTCACCTGAGCAGGTGAGCACACAGGAAGTCATTAATGAGCCTGGAGCTGTGGCGGCAGTGTGTCTGTACAAACGAAGGCTTAAAGAACGGGTGGGGTCACACAGTGCTTTTGGTGGGAAGCTCCGTGCTGTTGTGCCTCGTCTTGCGTGATGTGCCATCATCTCTCGGCCGTGCCTTCTGCAGGTTGGACATGGCGGCGGTGCGTTCAATGTCGATGAGAGCATATAGCTCAGTGCGGCGAGTGGGGGTGGTGGGGGGGTAATGGCGAAGTGGGGGTGCGGGGTGTATGAGGGTTGCTGCCATCTGAGGCGCCTTTGTTTCCTGCACCACTGTCCATCTCCACCTCAATGTAGTTGAGGGTCTTGGGGGGGTCCGGGTGACCAAGAAGCGGTGTTCTGCGGAAGTCAAAGTTAAAGATAGTGGGGCCATCGGCACGGCGCCGGGCAGTGTCTGGCCGGTGTGCACTGAGTGGCGCTGTCACATTCTCCGTGTTGACGTAGTTGTGCGAGGGCTCGAGGGCAGCAGACAGGGGGTGAGAGTAGGAGTGGTGCAACAGGCCGTGGTTGGGGTGGTGGTTGAAGCCATTAAGTGACGGTGTCTTAAGGCCACCGCTCTCCTCATCCTCAAAGCTCGGCTTCCGTGCCTCCCACACTGGGGGAAGCGCTGGCAGGTTCTCGTAGTCCAGCAGGGCCGTGCGCCGCTGGGCTGAGTTGTTGACATTCTGCAGGTCGGGAGTGATGGGGGGCGGCCGTTGCCGACGAGAAGCTGTGGATGGATTGGAGGAACCACTGGAGTGTATGAGGGCCTGCTCGGCCTCATTGGGGTCCTCTGTGTGGCCATTAGTCTCTTGGGGCCCCTGGGCCTCCTTTTGCTCCTGCTGCCTCTTTTCCCTCTCCATTAGTTGCCTCTGAACTGGGGTTGGGCCCAGCACAAAACGCACCCCCTGAGGCTCCAGCAGCACCTGGGGTTCAGGCTGGGAGGGTGGGGCCGGAGGGTCGCCGCGGACCCTCGGAGGGGGCGGGGGAGTCGGAGGACAGTGGGACTGGGGTGATGTGGGACTCTCCAGAGGGGTGGTGACTGTCAGTGGGCTGGGCTGGTCCTCCAGAAGCGTGGTGGTGTTGACATATGTATGGACCTGCATCAGTGTGAGTTCAGTACAGGACAACAATTCAGTTACCAAACAGAACTAACTAATCAAATATGAATGTTTCACTGGCTAGAAATTAACTATAATTAGTTATTTATTGCCACTAATGTTTAGTAAGTCATCTCAGCTAGGTAGAGTCAGACTACAGAACGTCTCACCGCGTCATCAGCCACTAGCAGAGGATGAGTAGACTCCTCCCCCACCGACGGAAGACGGGTGCTGGCCACAGACGGGTGACGGGTGGAGGGGTGAGATGGAGCTTCACCCACTGAGGGAATCCTGGTCACACCATTTGGCACCGTTGGCACTGAGTAACCTAGAGCTAATTACAACACATACACATCTAGATCATAGTCGACTGAATGCACTGTGATCTTCACTGCGGATTTACGTTTCTCCGCTGATGGTGACATCTAATGTGTTCTAGGGTACAGCAGTATTGATTTTTCTGGAGATGCTAATTAACAATCGACAAATTGCTGATTGAAGTGAAAAATGAGTTTGATGACCTGAGTCCTACTCATTAATCACCTCCAGAACACTCTTTGCTCATTGATTTGGAGAGAGAGCAATACCTGCAGGAGTTTGTGCAGGCTGGTGACTGGGCTCCAGCACGGCCTCCTCCACCACACTGATGCTGTGATTGTGCATCACCTCTTGCAGCATGTTGAAAATCTCTTCAGCTCGTGGACATTTAAAAGCAAAAATGCCTGAAAACATAAAACCTATGTCTTAAAAAGACTCTGAGGAAGCAACATTCTCGCCTGGTTAACATCCAGCAACCTGTATGACCAGTCAGTGTGACCCAGAGTGATTGCGTCCAGTTTCTGCTATGCTTAACTGTGTTCATCGTGTTTGTTTAAATAAAAGACAAAGAAAAAACCCATTCAGACCTAATCCACTTCTGTATGTGGTCTATGTCTCCATTACGGTGAGATAGTTTGGTTCAGGACTTGTGTCTCATCACTTCACTACTGTAAAATGTTGTCGCTGATCAGTGAAACATGCAGGACGCCAACAACGAAGCCAGGCTCAGTAGAGACAGGGGAATGTTTGATGTGTTCAGGAATTTAGAAAGTAAACACATTTGTTGTTCTTTTTCACGTGGCTCACCTCAGTTCACAAACAGTATGGCACAGAATCCTTAGACATGAGCTTCAAGTTCTGTAATGTGATCTTAAGTATTGTTTTTGGTTACAGGCATACAGGAATTCAGAGGACCAAGACGCCTACCTTGGCCTGTCTGGCAGCGGCGACCACTCTCAAATGAGAACAAGTTAGAGTCATAGCCATAGCGCCGCAGGCATAAATATGGCCACCTGACGTCATCTCGGCGATGGGTGTGGAGTACGAGCTCAGAGTCAGTCAGCTCCATCACACCTGAGCCCAGCTCATTCCCATCGTCGTCAACGTTGATCACCTGGAGGAAACAGAAGTTTATCAGTCAAACTGACTTAATGACCAATAATCAAGTGTTTATTGAATTCATTCTTTTCTCTATCAATGAACAGTTGTTAACTTAGAAATTAAGTGTGGTATTGGGGCCATGCAACTCACAACAATAAGAGAACTTGTCTAGTGACAAATCTGTGCGTTGAGTTAAAACCTGTGATGGATGATCAAAACATAGTTACAGACAGAAAATGTGATGATTAAGTGTCTGATCTGACGACATGAAGCATCTTCTCATCCTGAAGTGTGGTTCAGGTGCAACAGTAATAAATGAGCAAAAGTGTTCTAAGTTTCATCATAAAACTCATGTCATAATGAGTAATGTTAATTTGGGTGATTATTATTATTAAGTAAGTCTAATATGTGAATATGTCAGCATTTACAGAATTGCCCTGAAGGTTAAGATAGGGCATTGGCCATTCTCTGTCAGACTCTTTTTACAACTGCATAATAACATTTAGGGACTTGTAACTCAGGTGGGACAGGACCAGGTTGCAAGCTGGTCAGTGTTAGAACGACAAGCCCATGAGACCCATCCTGAAGGCGCTAACCCTCTAAAAGCAACTCAAGCACTTATTGAAATTGTGAAATCAGCATTTTGTAAAACTTCAACCACAGTGATTAGTGAATAATCCAGGGTGTGAGCTTGAATGACTCTGAGCTTCCAACAGGCTGAGGCACGAATTACCTTGAATTTACTTAGATGATTATCTGGAATTGACTCTTTCTCTGGACAGCTTAAGCAGCTACCCATGGCTTCTTCAGAGCACCATGTGACATCTGGGAAACCAGAAACACACACGTTAAAACCTGTAAACAGAAACCAAAAAGCTTTGGGTCTCTGCGTAGAGGCAAACTCACCTAAATCCTGCCTCCAGTAGCCCTGGTCCCATCCTCAGAGCCTGAGGGACACTCATGCTTTAGTGGATCGGCAAACATGCAGAGCAGAGCTGCACAGACATATTTAAAAATGTTGCTGTGGTTAAGTTTCAGCTTTTTTTGAAACTACGTCGACAGGTTCTAGGAAAATCTAAGAAAAATCGAGAACATAACGGATTAATGATACATGCAGCACTTCCTCCATCTCATGCTTTTAAAATCACCAGACTTTGCTTTGAATTTCTATATCTGGTGTCTACCGTCATCCAGACACCAACTAAACTGACTCACACAATGATCGATTTATTGATTTATGTGCTATATTAGTTTAAAATAGAACATTAAAGCATGTAGCCTTAGTCTGTTTTACTGGCTCGTCAGAAAAATTACAAGAGCACTCACTGTTGGACTCAAATACAAACTACAGAGCTGGAAAGTAGCCAAGTACAGTTCCTCAAGGCCTGTATATAGAAACTTCGAGTAAGTATTGATTATGAGCCATTAGCATTGGTAGGACATAAATCATAGAATTTTATGAAACCCAACCTGTAATTATATTTTTTTCAAAGAAATATAATTAATAGTGTGAAAATTCCAAACTAATAATAATATTAATGACCATTGATTTATTTAACAATCGCTAACATTTTATTCACTCTTGGTCCAAAACAACATAGCAAAGGGTTCAAGTCTAACTTTCTGATTTTACGTTTGCTTCTACAGAACCGTTTCAAGTATTCTATGGGTAGAACTACCATCAGTACTTCAGCTGGACATAAACATTTATCTCATGGGACTAACCCTACTTTAACCTTCTTTTATGCCTGTGGTTTGTTACTGTACGACTGATGGCAGGAGACCAACAAATACCAGTAAAAACGTTTACAAGACACAGCATATTGGTTTAATATTGTATTTAATAAGTATATCAAGGTTAATACCAAGCGGTTAAAGTTAACTCAGTTGAGACAGAGTGTGTGTTTACCAGCAATGGCCCAACTAACTAAGTAACCAACTAACTAAGCATGCGCCTAAAGCACCGTTTACACTAACTCCAACTACCTAAGTCACACTTATTACAAACTTATTGAGTCAGTAAGACCTAACTCATACGAACTTCATGTAATGGCAGCTAGTTAGCTCGGAGCTAACACGACTTCAATAAGCTAACACTGATTTCAGCTAATTAGCTTCGAGGCTACACTTAGCGCATTTCGTCCGGTAGCCTTCTACAAGCCCGAACTCACCACCTATTCCTCAGAGTCATACTCACCAGAACCGCTGGTGTGGTGGTATAAAGCGTTCAAACTTTCCCCCAGATCAGTGTAGTAGCTCGGATGCGTCCACGTACTTCGCTGACCAGTAGGCGAAGAAGCCAGCTAGGGTTAGCTCGCTGCTACAGCCGCAGAGCGTCCATCTTTCCTCTGCGCTACTAGAGCGCCAAAAACAATCACAACTTCTTTCAAACCTGTCTAACGCTGTTTATTATGCTTATCAAACAATAGAAAACGATTTAAATCCATACACTGTCCTCCGTGGTTCCCTGTAATGTGCGACCTTTCGCCCAAATACACTTTTTTGTTCCTGAAAATCAAGTTTTACGGTGGGGACGAGTCTGTATCGTTAGCTTTTAGGTGCTAAATCACGGCTGCTAAACTTCCGACACTTCCAATGTGCTAAAGACCCGCGGCACGACGCATGCGCGGGTCGACCGGACTGGGACGGGGGGGTACTTTGTCTGAACACTGAGCTTCCTGAAGTAGTACCGACAACACTAGCGGCGTGTTCACGCATTATGTTGAACGTCATTCAAATTTGGTTCTTTTACTGCTCAAATATTACCGGGTAAACTCAGGGTCAGTTTATTAGGAATAATGTATAGTATGTTACATAAATAATAAAGTTTTCTCTATTAGGAATATCTGTTATTAAAATATAAAAATAGAATTGTCAGGTTTCCATCAGTACAGTCTCTATTGCCTGGTACACGGGATCTCTGTGGAAAGAGAATCAGTACACGTGATTAGCAGCTGGTTTTGAGGAGGTCAACTGACCTGCGGGTGCTTCACCCACCTTTCTGGACACTGTAGTTCACATTTTCATAGATGGGGTAAAGGAGGTTCTCCTGCTCATAGCGAAGCTTCCGGGCTCTCAGAACGTCTCGAACACACTGATGCAAGTACGAGTACTGACACTGAAAACACAGCACGTCACAACAGGTAAGACAACAATACGAAGCTCTAATCTCACATCTGCAGACTTTAGCTTAGATATGGGATCACATGGCTGATCCGACTCTAGGTCCACATCTGATATAACCTTAGATCCAGCATCAGTGATGAAGCTGCTTTCCTGTCTCTCTGTGTTCTGATGGTTGCTTGATAGAAACATATCCAGTATCCTTAAACTCTGCCCTGCCTTGCCCCTCAAAACCCCCCAGTCCAGCCACGATGAGGTCCTCTGCTCAGATCACTAGTCTGACTTCATGTTCAGTCTGAACCAGTTCACTTTTGCACTCAGACTCAGACCAACAGGACACATCCCAGGACACCAGAGTGCATTGTAGAGACATTCTAAATGCTGTTTGAAGGCAGGTATGAGGACAGTAATGATCCAAGCTGTCTGTTTAGTGTGAAACTTGTTCACAGTATTCACCATCAGCATAACATAAAGGTTCACAAGTGCTCACATAGTTCTGATACATGACTTCCCATAATGCCATACTGTAAGAGGTTTGTCCTACCTCTGTCTGCACCATGTGTGATCGATGTAGTCTCAGATCAAAAACGGATCCGTAGATGTCCACCGTGTCCTTGCTGTCCAGCTGCTGCAGCACTCGATCCAAAACAATGAAGGTTCCTGTGCGTCCCACTCCAGCGCTGACAAACACACACAGTCATCTTCAGTTCAACAGGGACTGAAACGCTGACCCATCCACATTGGGCCCACTTCTGCTGGAGGTTACCCCTTTCCACTGTTGTTATTAGTTATTACTTATTACTTATTACTTATTACTTATTACTTATTAGTTAGTAACAGGTGGGGCTGATGGAGTGGGCCCCGGGAATTTCTTGTGGTTGTGGCCTCCCTACTCCTTGACAACTCAGAGTGGAGACCAGGACGCAGAGTCACAGTCTTATATGCCTCTGCATGCTCTCTACAGCCGCCAGCCCCTCTTAGTCTTAGTTCTCGCATAGAGACTGTGTCTGCTCCCTGACCACCTAAACAGTGATTAGAGTGTACATATATGTACATATTGCACAGTTTTGCACAATATATTGCGCAAATATTGAACTGAACGAGTGTCTGTATTACTACTGATATAGTGGGTGGTTTGACAGTGTTGGTGTGGAAGGTGGTTAACATTGTTAATATTGTTGATTGTGCAGTCTGATCACAGCAGGTAGGAAGGATCTACGATATCTCTCCTTCACACAGCGAGGGTGGATCAGTCTGCTACTGAAGCTGCTCTCCAGAGCAGACAATGAGTCCTCCAGTGGGTGAGAGTCCTGGTCCAAGATGGATGTCAGTTTAGCCAGGACCCTTCTTTCACCCACCTACTGCACCATGTCCAGAGTGCAGCCCAGGACAGAGCTGGGCTTGTTGATGACCCTGTCCAGTCTCTTCCTGTCCCTCTCTGTGATGCTGCTGCTCCAGCAGACCACACCGTACAGGATGGATGATGCCACCACAGAGTCATAGAAGGTCTTCAGGAGTGGCCCCCTCACTCCAAAAGACCGCAGTCTCCTCAGCAGGTAGAGTCTGCTCTGACCATTCGTGTTATGAGTCCTGTCTTGTAAGAGTCCACTCTCTCAATGTCCATTCCCTGGACATCCATCTGTGGGATGACAGCAGGCTGCCATCTGCGGAAATCCACCACCATCTCCTTTGTTTTTCCTGCGTTGATCAGGAGGTGGTTCCGCTGGCACCAGTCCACAAAGTTGAGTTTGTCACTGAGTGAGTCCTCTGTACTCTGCATCGTCATTATCAGTGATAAGTCCGACAATCGCAGAGTCTTCTGCGAACACAGCTGTCCGTGTTGTGTCTGAAGTATGACGTATAGATGGTGAAGAGGAAGGGGGCCAGTACAGTCCCCTGTGGAGCCCCCCCACTGCAGGTCAGAGTGTCAGACACAGTCCATGGCTCTCACAAACTGAGGCCTGTTTGTGAGGTAGTTTATAATTCACTCCGTCAGATGGAGGTCCACACCAACCTCCTCCAGTTTGTGTTTCAGAAGCACCGACTGGATAGTGTTAAAAGCACTGGAGAAGTCAAAGAACATGATCCTCACAGTGTTGCTGGGCTTCTCCAGATGGGAAAGAGCTCGATGTAGGAGAAAGATGACGGCGTCCTCTACAGCAGGTCCAGGTAGCTTCACACTGCAGAGTGGAGGTGACCTAGGACCAGTCTCTCCAGTGTCTTCATCAGGTCTTCATCAGGTCTTCATCAGGTCAGGTCTTCATCAGGTCTTCATCAACAATCCTTGTTATTAAATGACTTGATTAGTGACCATCATATAGATCTGTTCTGTCTCACTGAAACCTGGCTGCAGCTGGATGAATATGTTACTTTAAATGAGTCGACTCCAATGAGTCACATCAACTATCATGTTGGAGTAGCAGCAATTTATAACTCAGACGTATTAATTACTGCTAAACCTGAACATAGTTACAACTCATTTGAGAGTATCACTCAGAGCCCTTCTCACCCAGACTCTAAAACTCAGAAGCCTGTTGTATTTTGTATTGTCTGTCGTCCTCCTGCTCCATATTATACTATTTAGAGTTCTTAACTGAATTCTCTGAATTATTATCTGGCTGGGTTCTTAGCACTGATAAAGTCATTGAAGTGGTGTCACCAACCGACGATAGAAGAAGGACCCAAATGCACAGCATTGACTTGAGTATGATAAGAAGGTTTATTAGCAAGGTCAGGCAGGCAGAGGTCATACACGGTGGAGTAGCAATCAGGATCCGACAAGAAGCAGGCAGAGACGTGGTCAAGATACAAGCAGAGGTCAACTTACAGTACAGGACGGTCATAGGCTAGGTAAGAGCAGGGTCGAGGACAAAGCACGGTCAGTAACACAGGGCAAGAGGTCAAGGAATGCTGGAATGCTAGTGAGGAATCAACGTAGACAATCTGGCAGGGAACTATGGCTAGAGGTGAAGCTTAAATACAACATGACTAATGACGGATGACATGCAGGTGATGATAACAACAGGAAGTAAAGCTGAGTTGACTGGATGAGGACTAAACAGGAAGTGGTAACAAAATAAAACCGGACATCACTAGACAAACGTAACTAAGAAACATGAATCGTGACAAGTGGGAGACTTTTACATTCAAAAAAAGATGTAGATGTGGATGTTGTTGATTCCTGATCGGAGCAGATTTACACGCTGAGCTTTTTTAAACTACCTGATCTTTCTTATATAGGTATATTTAGGCATACTTGTATTGTAGTAATAATAGTAAGTATTTGTGGCACCCTAACAGAAACTGGTGTGAGAAGGAGTGACCATTGCAATGATTGATGCCTGGTTCTGTATTAAAATATTCACATTTGTTTTAGGTTTACACCTTTGTCACTGTTGCAGCACTCAAGTCTTTGTTTAATAAAATAAATATCTTAAAATACTAAGCATTTCTTTCCATCCAGAGGAAGCTCTTCGGCTACGTCTTCTTCCTATTATATCCATCCATCCATCCATCCATCCATCCATTTTCATCCGCCTATCCGGGGCCGGGTCGCGGGCGCAGCAGTCTAAGCAGAGAGTTCCAGACTTCCCTCTCCCCGGACACTTCCTCCAGCTCTTCCGGTGAGACCCCAAGACGTTCCCAGGCCAGCCGAGAGACTCCAGCGAGTCCTGGGTCTTCCTCGGGGCCTCCTACCGGTGGGACATGCCCGGAACATCTCCCCAGGGAGGCGTCCAGGAGGCATCCGAACCAGATGCCCGAGCCACCTCAACTGGCTCCTCTCGATGTGGAGGAGCAGCGACTCTACTCCGAGCTCCGAACACCGACCGCATTACTGCAGCTGCCGCACCGATCCGTCTGTCAAACTCACGCTCCTTCCTTCCCTCACTCGTGAACAAGACCCCAAGATACTTAAACTCCTCCACTTGGGGCAGGAACTCTCCTCCAACCTGGAGAGAGCAAACCACCTTTTTCCGATCGAGAACCATGGCCTCAGATTTGGAGGAACTGATTCTCATCCCAGCTGCTTCACACTCAGCTGCAAACCGCACCAGCGCACGCTGGAGGTCCTGGCCTGATGAAGCCAACAGGACAACATCATCTGCAAAAAGCAGAGATGCTATCCTGTTGTCCCCAAACCAGACCCCCTCCGGCCCCTGGCTGCGCCTAGATATTCTGTCCATAAAAATAATGAACAGAACCGGTGACAAAGGGCAGCCCTGCCGAAGTCCAACATGCACCGGGAACAGGTCTGACTTATTGCTGGCAATACGAACCAAGCTCCTGCTCTGGTTGTACAGAGACCGAACAGCCCTTAGCAAAGGGCCCTGGACTCCATACTCCCGGAGCACCCCCCACAGGTGTCACGAGGGACGCGGTCGAATGCCTTCTCCAGATCCACAAAGCACATGTAGACTGGTTGGGCAAACTCCCACAAACCCTCAAGCACCCTGCTGAGGGTATAAAGCTGGTCCAGCGTTCCACGACCAGTCCGAAAACCACATTGTTCCTCCTGTATCCGAGGTTCGACTATCGGCCGAATTCTCCTCTCCAGTACCCTGGCATAGACTTTCCCAGGGAGGCTGAGAAGTGTGATCCCCTATAGTTGGAACACACTCTCCTGTCCCCCTTTTTGTAAAGAGGGACAACCACCCCAGTTGTCCAGTCCAGAGGAACTGTCCCCCTCCTCCACGCGATGTTTCAGAGACTTGAGGTACTCAGGACGGATCTCATCCACACCCGCTGCTCTGCCACCGAGGAGCTTACTAACTACCTATTATATCGTGTAGCTCAATGGCTAAAGTTCTTGACTCTGGAGTGGGGGATCTGGGTTCAATCCCTGTCTGAGTCATGTTTATGCAATCACATTATCATGTAAATATAATTATTTCCCAGATAAATAGATGTACATGCTTAATGTATTACCAATGTTCAGCTACATTATTTATTAGAAAAATATTCAGTTTTTCCAGTAGTATGTAAACTGCTCTGATGCAGGAGATCCTGGTTTGAACCCTAACTAGAAAAAGTCTTTCAACAAAATTCAGAAGAAGGATTTACAGGACTGTTGTCATGTGCAAAACAAACACAGAACTCAAGCTGCTTTTGTTTTATTTGTGCACAGCTCAGCTCTGAAACCTTTTCTTTGCAGATCTGATTAGCTTTACATTCAACTCATCAGGTAGTTTCAGTAATGTTTCAACCGATTAATTACAAATAGTTAATTAGAATATTTTACAGTATAATAAAAACCCACACTCCCCGCCTCAAAATATTTCACTATAAAAGCTATTCAATTGCTTATTAGCATGTTTTCTGCTTTTGACTGGATAGTTACTGACACTGTTTTAACTTTCAGTTCTTAAATATAACTACGTTGATTTCCTTCAGATAAATTGAGTTATATACTTAATATATCAGCAACTTTCAGCTATATTATAAAAGTATCATCTGTGACTAGTCATTCACACTGTTTTACACAGCAATTAAGCACACACACTTTTCAAAATAAAAGCACAAATTCATATCTTCAGCTTTATATAGCAGTATTTCTGCTTTCAAATTGTTTATTATGACTTTATTATATGACTATTTTACAGTTTAGTAATTAGGCACACAAAATTAAAAATTCAACTACTCCTACTTTTGATTCCAAAACCTTTATAAGTAATTATTGGAACTCAAATTGGCTTGGTAAGCTCAGTGACCACTGACCTCCATTCACAGGTGAATCCAATTATGAGAAAGTGTATTTCAAGGAGGCAATTTTCCCTCCTCTTTGAATATTCTCTGAAGAGTAGCAATATGAGGATCTCAAATGAACTGAAAACAAAGATTGTTCACCATCATGGTTTAGGGGAAGGATGCAGAAAGCTGTGTAGAAGATTTCAGCTGTCGGTTTCCACAGTTAGGAACATACTGAGAAAATGGAAGACCACAGGCACAGTTCAAGTCAAGGCTCGAAGTGGCAGACCAAGAAAAATCTCGAATAAACAGAAGCGACGCCTGGTGAGAACAGTCAACCCACAGACCAACACCAAAGACCTACAACTTCATCTTGCTGCAGACGAAGTCACTGTGCATCGATCAGCTGTGCAGAACACTACACTTTTAAGGAGATGCTGTATGTGAGAGTGATGCAGAGGAAGCCTTTTCTCCGCATTTCTCACAACTACTACACAGTAGTATATAACTACACAGCATTTCTAAAAAAAAAACCTGCTACCTACAGTAAAACATCATGTTCCATGATGCTGTGGGGCTGTGTGGCTGGGGCAGGGACTGGGAATCTTCAAAGTTGAGGGACTCATGGATTCCACTTAATATGAGCAGATTCTGGACACCAATGTCCAATGTTCAACAAGACAACAACCCTAAACACTCGCTAAAAATCTACTAAGGCATTCTTGTGATTGATTTGAATCATTTACTCTGAATAACTGTAGCAGCAAATAGGTAACATTAATCACAGAGTGTGTACCTGCAGTGGACCACAGTAGGCCCAGAGCCAGGAGTCCTGTTGACATAGTCCCGCACCGTTCGAACAAACTGAATAAGGGACTGAGTCGTCTCTGGGACGCCATGATCGGGCCAGACCGTGTAGTGGAACTGACGAACCAGGCGGGTGCAGCTCAGCTGCTCCTCCTAACACAGAGAATAAAAGAAGAATAGGATCAGTAGTACTAAGCGCAGGAAGAAGTGACAAAGAAAAAACCCAGAAGAGAAGGTCCTCGAACACAGAAACTCAGGCAAACTGAGTAAGTGGAACATACACTGCAGATGTTGAACTCTCGTATGGTCCACTCAGGTAACACAGACTCTGACAACATCTGGACGATTAGATCTCCGTAGTACAGAGGGTCCTGATCAAAGGGCCAGTAGTGGTCACACTTCACCTGCAGAAGAGCATCAATAGGATTTGAAGTCATAAGCCCTGTGAATACAGCACCAAAATCCAGGATCCAGACCAGGAGGTACAAACAGAAGCCTCTACCCACCCGGCCTTTCTCCACACACTGAGTGACCATCACAATGTTGTGAACGTTTTGCTCCCAGACCATTTTCCAGAAATCATCCTTTGTTCCTGGCAGAGGGCCCTGAGTGGCAATGTACTCCCGCCGGAGGTTAGTGCCCTGGGAAACACAGGGCAGGAGATCACATGTGGGCTCTGACAACTGAATACTCTTCCCTCTGCATCAGGTGAGCTTCTTACAGAGATGTAGCTGGCGTTGATGTAGTCGGAGCAGGGGTCATCGTCCACGTAAGAGAGCTTCACCCTCGTTGAGTCGTCTGGACAGAGAAACCACAGACACTCAGCCACAAAAGCTCGTTCCGCCTTTTTGTGTATGTGTGTGAGCATCACCCACAGGGCAGAATGTTGTTATATCTGTTCTTCCCACGGTTCTCCGCCTGAAGAGCAAAGTCCAGAGGCTGATTCCGTCCGACCTCCTTTAGGTCCTGACAGGAAGAAACCAACACAGCGCCACAGTCAAGCTTGCCAGCGTCACAGCTTGGAATGACTGGAGTTCCTACTGCAGTGTGTGACTGTTGACACAGTAGCATCGTGGTAACACTGACTATGTTAGTTTCTGTTTCTTGCTTTGGTAGTTCAAGACTTGGTTAAATTAACAAGTTGCTGCACACAAAAACTGTGTCTCATCAAACAACATGATAACAAACCTCATATTCTGAGGACAGCAGATAGTTGGAGTCGGCCTGCAGTTTGTTATAGTGAGACTCAAAGTTTGTGATCTTGATGGGACTGACGAACAAAAATAGTAAATGTTTAACACAAGAATAAAATGTTCAAAAAAACATAATTGACATTATTGGAGATGGTGGATTTCTCACCTCGAGATGTGTTGGTTGCTACAAGACAAAGCACGAGACAGATGTTAGTGAGTCTTGTTTATAAGTGACAATTTGCCTGCAGTCCGTTAATCTTTGATTTAAAATAAACTCAACAGTGACGACAGACCGGTAACATTCACTGCCTCTCAGCCTTCACTGGAACTTTTCCGTTTGTCTGTGCTGTGCAGTTTTGAATGTCGGTATATATTTACAGTAAAGCTCCAGCTTTAATGTTTAGTTCGAGTATAAGTGGTGGGTGATACTGCAAGCTTTGGAATCGATACGATACCACGTAAATACTGGACCAGTATCGCCGATATCGATACAGAGACTTTTTGATAACTAATGCATTATCAAATACAAATGCATTTTCATGACTTTCAGGTGTTTTGTTTGAAAGTGTATTATTAATTTAATAAAACCCAGACATAGTGAATATAAATATATAAAATAAATTGGTGGTGTTGCCACTGTATTTAACATATTATTTTTTGCCGGTTGTACAGGTCGCCGTTGTTGCATTTTTGGCTTCTGCTTCGTCTGTGTCCTCCTGCTTGTTTGTTTTTTTGCTGGCCCAAGTCCCTAAGTCATGTGAGATCTCAAAGCAGGAGGGTAGGTGAAGGGGGGTGGAAGTGTTAGTGCGCTGGTGTGTGTCTGCTTAGCTCTGGCATACAGACGCAGGCATTCTGCGTACACACAGGCACTTAGAGACACAGTCAGACACGATAGTTAAGTTCGGAGGAGTAAAAATTCAACCAAAGTATCAATATTTTTGTCGGGGTATCGATATCGATATCAATACAAGCATTGGTATTGATATTATCAACATTAGGCGTATATGTGGCATAGTTCTAAAGTCTGTGTCTTTATTGTCAGCTACACACTATTGCTCTACAAGGGTATGAGTTGTAGTAGTAGTACGATTAGTGTAGTCAGTAATGGTTTTACACTTCAGTCTAGTTCAGTCTGTTTAAGTATGACTGAGTCATCTCAGCGTTTTTCTTACCCTTGCCCTCCCAAGTGAAAACCAGGTCCAGGTCTTTCTCTCCTCATACTCATCCTGACTGGTTGGCGCTCCTCATCACTGAAACAGATAAACTGGAGAAACTAGAGTCCAGCACACCTGTGTGCACACCTGCCACAATTCCTGCTGTTAAAAACCATTCACTGCTTTAGTTACAGTTGCTACCAACTGGCTTAGTTACACTTACTATACACGGTCACTGGTTTAGTTACAGTTTCTATAGATCCTCACTGGTTTAGTTACTGTTACTACCAACATGCATTGGTTTAGTTAAGGGTACTACCAACACTCACTTGTTTAGGTACAGTTACTACCGACACTCACTGGTTTAGTTACAGTTTCTACAGATTCTCACTGGTTTAGTTATAATTACTGCAAAAACTGACTGGTTTAGTTACAGTTACTACCATCCCTCACTTTTTTAGTTATAATTACTACCAACACTCACTGGTTTACTTACAATTACTACTTAAATGGCAAGTACTTACCCTTTCCAAGTCCTGTGTCTGCAGATGAGCAAAGCTGTGACACCTGCCAACATGGCAATGAGAAACATTCCTGCACTGACGCCTTCAACGACTCCACTCAGACGCTCTGGGAAAAAGAAGAGCCTAATGTTTCTGATGAGTTTGACATGTGGAATGGGACATAACACACTGACAGTTCTGTACTATTCCAGTCTGTCTGTGGTGCACAGGGTGTTTCCTCCCTACCTGCCTCAGTGACCACAGGCAGCGACAGGTACGTGTCCGTGAACAGAGGAGACAAGGCACTAAAGTCACTTTTGTCTTCATCAGACAGCTGAGTGAAAGCTCGAACACTGAGCCTGAAGGACACAGGTTCTCAGCAGTCAGGAAACATACATAACCACGAGCAGAGATGTGTCATTGAAACAGGATTGGCAACATCTATATTTGATGAAATAACAATTCTCCCAAAATCTACAGGGAAATCGAACAGCTAAGATGGTCTTTTCACTACCTGTAGGCAGTTTTTGGTTTCAGTGGACCATCACAGAAATGATTTAACTCTCCACTGCCACGTGGCTCATGGTCACATGGTCCCCCCAGCGATTCCATACCGGTTCCCAGCCTAACCTCAAAGTTAGTGGAACTGCAGTTACTGGGAAAGTAACTTGTCTGGTAGGATTTAATGGAGCTGTTGAATTTATAGTGCAGGTAGGAAGGCAGAGGGTGCTTTTGATCAGGCTGCACGTCATCCAATCCTGCAAATATACAGTACAAATACCATATATTACGAGTACAAATTTCAGCAATGTCTCCATGACTGCTCATTGTAGTTGTTTTTAGAAAAGAAAGAAAAAAACAGCTGTTTAGTACAGGACAGGACAGTACAAGGATAAATATCAGTAGCAGTAGTGTAAGTGAAAATCCAGGTATGAATGGCGGAACAGGTACACAGGTACGGGTCCAGCTAAAGGCATAGCTAGTAGTGGTAAGGGCAGACGTGCAGACAGGTACACACCTCCAGACTCTAGCACCACCACAGCGAAGAACTTGATAGCTCCGTTGACATCACTGAACCAAGTGCAGTTAAAGCTGAAGGAAATGGAGGACTTGTTGGCCACAGCAGATTTATAACTCACCCTGGTGCTAAGGGGCGGCACTGGAGGACCTGCAATTAGGAAGTCTAAATTAGTTAGATTGTGGCCTGAGGAGCCCCCACAGTGGGACTTAAATACATCAATGTTCAGAAAGACTGACTAGAGCAGACACATTTATCTGTCCACATCCACCCAGAGCTACAGGAAAACAGTGAATGATGAAAAAAAATAGAAGATTGTTTAAAAAAGAAATGAATCACAACATGCTGCCTCTTACGATCAATCATGGTGATCACACTGTCCTGAACCGCCTCACTCGTGGTGCTGCCCGAGATCACCTTCACAGATATGGTGTAGCGTTTGTGTGGCTCCAGCTGAAAAATTAGGTAGGTGCTGGAGTCTCTCCCAGTGCGTCTGGAGTGGACCAGGATCTGGGAGCTCTGGAGAAGACATTCAATGTTGTAGAAATCATAGTCGGAGCCCGGAGGCACCCAGGAGCAAGAGATGGATGTGGAGCTCTGAGGGCGGCAGTGGAGGCTGTGGACTCGCTCCGGCTCTGTAGTAGGAGACAGCAACAGGATATGAAAGCGAACAGAAGATCAGTCCCTATATCTATTTAGTCTATATCCCATATACTATTTAGAGGTCACCAGCTGAGAAGCAGCACCTGAAGCATCTCCGAGCTTCAGCATGAAGTCATACACATGATCTCAGTTGACGTCGTGGACTAGAAAAGTTAATTGTTTATATTTACTGTTTATATTGATCTGCTCCTAAAATATTTCAGCTCTCTGAACTATTTCTTACCTCAGCTGGTCACAGCAATCTGAGCTCAGATCTGCTTTAAGGCTATAACAGACAGTAGAAACTTGGCCCTTTCTTTATTTTCAGGCCAACGTATTTTTGTGAAGTAAGTGAGGTGCTGCCACCTACTGGTCCGGATGCTGCTGATAACGGAACTGCTGTAGGTGGGAACAGCTCCAGGTCTGCCGGCACCGCTCACAGTGCACAGGTGGAACGTGTAAAGCCGTCCCGGGAACAGGCCTGTGACGATGCGGCTGCCAGACGTGCGGCTGTGGTAGGGGTTGATCACAGACAGCGGGTCCTGGGGGGTCCATTGCAGGTCAAAGTCATCATAGTCAGAACCCACAGGGCCACTCCATGTGATTTCAAGGGAGGAGTTGGTGACACCTCTAAACAGGAGGGAGGTGGGAGGTCTGGGAGCTTAGAGGGACCAGACAAACAGTATGTATTAAACTTTAAAAGCTCTTAATCCCAGTTCTAAACATTTACTCCAGGCTTAAGGTTTTATACTTATTACACTGCAACTAACTGATAAACATTACACATTATATTTTGATGAAAATCAGTTAGTCAATCAAAAGAAATTAATTTGCAGCATCAAAATGAATCAACATTTTTTAATTTAGCCTGATCACCAGCTAGTGCTGTGGGGAAAAAAATTAGCTGTAATCTGATCATCTCTGTTACAGATTTATCCATTTAGGACAAGTTCCTTATCTAGATCTTTCCTCTCATTCGGAATCTCTGATGTGGGATTGATTAATAACAGCTGTAATCATTGACCATAGAAAAACATTTGCTCGTGTTGTCTCACCAGTCCTGCCCAGAGTGCTAGCTCTGTTACGGACTTCTCCACTCAAACTCAGAACCTCGATTCGGTATAGTCGACCTGGTACCAGGTGAGAGAAGATAAACTCTGTGACTTCTGGTCCCAGCTGCTCCTCGACATGCAGTAAGCCATTAGGATTGTAGAGTTGCAGCAGGTATCCACTCAGCTCCCCACCACCGTGGTCCCAGTTCACACACAAATTTTCGGACCGGTTCCCACCACAAGTCTTGAGAGACAACACAGCTGCTGGGACTGAAGCGGAAACAGCCCAAGACAAGGAACCCCTGAAAACTTTAGCTTCATTTTAATGATAATGCATAAAGATCTCCAACATGACAAACTGTAAATAAAACTACCAAATGAAAGGATCACTCCATTCAGTGTTTCACATTATGACAACTCAGTTCCACTATCCTCACCTGTCCTGGCCCAGAGGAAGGACTGGCTGCTCTGGTCACCGCTGTGGCTCAGAACCACCACCTTGTATGAAGCGCCAGGTCTGAGGTTCTCAAACGAGCACTGTTGACCTGTGGACTGGACCCGTCGTCGCTCCTGCAGCGAGTCATCACTTTTATACAAGAAAACCTCATAAAGCTCAAAGTCTCCATCAGGTGGAGACCAGGAGAAGGACAGCGAGGTGGTCCTGTTAGTTGTAATGGTCAGGTCAGTGACGGCCGCAGGACCTGGAGAGGACAAGGTGAAGCGGGAGAGGAGGAAGAGGAGGAGGAACGTGGGGGAGGAGAAGGAGAAGAAAGAGGAGGAAGGAGAAGGAGCGGGGGGAGAAGGAATAGGAAGAGAAGGAGGAGGAAGAGAAGAGAAAGAGAAGTAGGGGGGAAAGAGGAAGAAGAGAAAGAGGAGAAGAAAGGGGGGAGGAGAGGAAAGACGAAGAAGAAGAAGAGGAGGAGGGGGAGGAGAAAGAGGAGGAGGAGCAGAGGGGGGAGAGGAGGAGAAGAAGAAGGAGGAAAAGGGGAAAAAAGGAGGAAGGAGATACTGCCCATGATTCCACACGGATATTTACAGAAAACATACTTGAGTGTTTGTTTGACTTTGGTCTTACGAGTTCGAGCCTCAGCGCTGACCCCCGGGCTGTGGACCCCTCCGCTCGTAGTCTGGACCACGACTTTGTACTTCTTTCCCGGAGTGAGGCCGTTAAACGTGTGTGTTGTTCTTCCAAAAGGCTCAGAGCAGTTAGTGACCAAGCGGCCTCTGCTGTCCAGAACCTGCAGGTCATAGCGGTCTGCGATGCCCAGAGCTTCCTGCCACCTCACCCAGAGGCTGCAGGTGCTGTGGAGGTTGTCCACCTGGAGCCCAGACACTTCAGAAGGGACTGAACACATAAATCAGGCTTTTACTTTGCTATTGTTACAGCTTTTAGTTTAGAGCAGCGTTTTCTCTATGTGAACCACACATATCTAAGTGTTCACCTGTGCGTCCTGAGGCTGTGTTGTTGTTGAGCAGCTCTCCACTAACCGACTGAACCATCACCTTGTACAGCTGTCCCGGCTGCAGTGAAGCGAACGTCACCTCGTTCTGCTGCTTGAAAACCGACCGTACGTCCAGCTGGCGGCTGTTATGGTACAGGAACACAGAGTACCCGTCCACATCGCCCTGACCCGGGGTCCAGCTTACTTTCAGGCTGCTACTGTCTCCACTGTTACTGATGTGGATGTTCTTCACTTTGCTGGGAACTGAGGAGGAGACACAATAAACAGGTTCCCAAACCAATACTGACCACAATAGGTTACATTAGTGTTTAATGTGCAGCATGTGATCATCAGTTTTCATACACTCTGATTCATCAACACTAAGGAACAGTAGCAGTCTTTTCACCTGTGCGTCCCTCCACAAACTGGGCCTTTTGATTTGGGCCACTGAAGGTAGAGACCAGGATTTTATAAAGGCGCCCAGGAGTGAGCGACGGCAGGACACACTCCCCCCTGCTGCTGCCCAGAGTGATGGGAGGGAACACTTTCAGATCATTGAACAGCAGCTGAACCTCATAATGGTCCACATCTCCTGGGGCGGCCAACCACCTCACCATCAGGTACTCGGTCCCCTGCTCAGCCAGGACCAGTGACTGGACGGCTGCTGGGACTGCACAGAAAAGGAGCAGTGGCAATTAGCGAGGGCGAGGTTGTTTTTACAATTAACTAGAAAAAGTCATTTCTTGAAAAATTACGTGGGAAACATAACGTTGACGATAATGTGTCAAACACCGTTATGTTGCTGACATCGAACCGTTTACTACGACAAAAAGATGACAATGAAAGATTGAAAAGATAACAAAGATTAAAAAGATGACAAAAATTACAAAGTCGAGGTCAAGACGCCTGAACTAATTGCCAAACCTACTGTCATGGTTGATGATCCAGGACTGGGGCCAGTATGACTAAATGTGTATTCATTACAGAACACATTTAATATACAGTAAATCAGACAATTACACATGCATGGAATAAATCAGTATCTCAGAAATTCATAAAAAACTTTAGAACATTTTAGTATTTACAGATTAATCATAATGTACCTGGGATCTCTGGTTTACAAACATAATTTTGTTTCTAAATATATATTGACCTAATATTTTTTTAATTGCTTTTAGTAAGGTGTATGATATATCAAGTGCTAATATATAACTAATAGAAATGTAGTTTTAGTACTATGTCTGTGTGTATCTCAAGTTGTTGCAGGTATCTAGCCTAGAAGTCTTGTCAGCTGGTGCTGGGGACTTCTAGGGCGAAGAGTCCAAGTCATCCTACCTTCCCTGGTCTGGATCAGGGCAGTGTTTCCTGAGGGACAAGGCACCTATGTTGGACTTAGACCACCTGTGAAATACCTAAATTGTTTTTTTGGCAATACCTCAATAAAAGCTGAAATATTATAAAACATTTGTCTGTTTTCCCTCATTAGGTATATACACATACAAAAATAGTTCAGTGAAACAGCAATAGTCAAAGCCAACTTTATTTCTAACCAATGCATCAGCACTATAATGCTGGATAAGATACCGTCACAGTTCAATTTGCAGACCACAAAATGAACGGGTAGGATTCATAGTTATGTTGAAAGCATAGTTTCTGGAGTAGAACAGGTACAGTCATGGGCAGTTGGCTGGGGAGATGTGAGGATCTTTTTTTGTCTTCACGTGTTGGAAGACATTGGAAGCAGTGCAGCTGCTGTACAGATGGAGGATGCAGCTGTTTTCCTTGACACCACTCTAGAAGGTATAAAGAATAGAATAGCAGATTAATGAAATGACCAGTATTTCCTATGTATCTCACAACCTTTACAGATCTAAACAATAAATAGAGGTAGTTAGATCAGTTTTAATGGTGTGTGGAGCAAACACATTTTCAACTTATTTTATAGTGCTGGTTTGTTAAATCTTAGCATGACATTAATGACCTCCTTTCTGTCAGGTTGCTCAAATTCTGCTCAGAGGGCCGGTGGGACAGGGATGTTTACAAAGTCCTCCATAGAACAACCTGAGTCCAGCAGGACTTTATTGAAGATGGTTTCCATCACATTTTCCACATAATCTGCACCATAACACTAGAGTTACAAATTACCCGTCAACAGACTAAAATATCAAAATAAGTTGACCAACTTCATACAGAGTAAATACATAGACAATAATATAGATCAGATTATGAATACCACAACTACTGAAATGTGAAATGCAAAATCTCTGTCAAATAAAACTGCATATTGACCAACAAATGACTATACTGCTGTTAAATGTACATACCTTTGCTCCTGAGGTGAGCACTCTTCTACTCTTCTACAAGGTTGTCAGCTTGTCAGTTTAAGAAGCAACCTCCTCGCGTTTCGGTAGCTGGCATGCGTCAGCCTGTATAAAAAACATGTCACGTTTACAGCTAAAGTAGCTGACTAGATAAGCAACAACACACATGTTAGACTTAGATAGAACTTGCAATTACCCAAATCACGGGTCTACTTGGGCTACAACATACACACGACAGGCTCTGTAGTAATTAGAAACACAGCTGACTCTCACAACTTACTAGCGCTAGCCGCCAGCTGCTAACGCTAGCCGCTAAAGCTGCACTACTATCGCGCTAGCAGCTATAATGTGAGCTGAGTGAATGACCTCAGTACCATATATCACACGATTCGAACCGGACAAATGCTGGAGAGGCTTGGACTCATCCAAATTGCGTGTCAGCACCTTGCAACACTGTCTCTCTCTCTGTCGTTGTAGCTGTTAGATTCAACGGTTCTAGCAATTAGCATTCCTTACACAGGAGGGAAGCTACATTATAAACAGAGAAACTTCTGGAGTACATACATCAAATAAGAATCAAGCATGTACTTACGTTTGGGGAAGCAGCAGGTGGATAACGTCTTGAGGAACAGGGCGCTTCTTCAACCTGAGTGACTTCTTCTTTTGTCTTTTAAAGGCAGGTGGCAATCAACTGAAAGGTGCATTAGCGCCACCTCCTATGGTAGACTGCGCAGTCAGTGACTTCTTCTTCTTTTGTCTGTGACTGGAGTGACTGAAACTAAATGTTTCAGGTACATTTAGGGGTCCAGGTTTGTCTGGGGGGGGGCGAAGCTGGTTCTGTGATTGGTCAGCGCGAATGTAGACGTATCCAGTCCGCCAAATTTGAAACGATGCTTCTTGAACCGGATTGGATAAACTCTCAAAAATGTGAAAAAGGTAGGGGGCGTACTTCTAACACACCAGGAGTGTCTTAATGTGACCCAGGGAGTCAAATAAACGTACCAGAATGTCCAAAAAGTAAATTTTGCATGTGCATGGACCTGTAAAAAATGCGCCCTCACTTTTTTTTTAACACTTTAGCTGTGACATCAATACACACTAATGGAAAAGCTGAGAATTCGTCAAAAGCCACCTTACACTTAAATGCTCACAAAAACGCTGAGTTACATGGAGAAAGTTGAAGGATGATAGACGCTTTTAAAGTTTAAATCATGAATCTACGCCAAGGTATGACGATGTTAGAAGTTGATGAAAAAGTTGACAAGAAATTAACGATGATTCCCAGAGCACTGAGATGATGAAACAGACTGAAAAATGGGGCGAAATAATAATAACTAGGAAAAGGATTTCCACAAGAAAATGCAGAGTGAATGCTTCCACACTGAATGTATTACTGCTGAAAATAGCTGAAACATTTAAAACATATCTGAAAGTAGCTTAAGCACATAAAGTATAGATGAATGTATCTGAAGAGAATCAGGAGTTGTTCTAACAGAGTTGAATTTTGCAGAAGAAGCTGAAGTTGTTGAATTTTAAATTAAGAAAACTTGAAAAAGATTTGCTGTAATTGAAGAACTGCTGAAAATGAATGAAGTGTGTAAAGGTTTGCTTAATTGGATGTAATTTAGCTCAAGGTAGTAAGTAGCTAAATATAATAATTAAAAAGTTTTAGTTTCAAAAGCTGAAAGAATAGTTCAAAATTGTACAAATATTTGATATATTTAATGTTTCTGCAGATAATTGCTAAAGAGTGAAATAGTGTTATTAATTAATCATAATTAACCAGTCAAAAGCAGAAACACTGCCAGTGAAGCAAACGATTTTGATTGGTGCTTTTATTCTGTAATGATCTGGAGGAGGTGTGTGTGGGCAATTACTAAACTATACATTTGTAGTCATTATAGTCAAGTCTTTTATTTTGAAAGGATTTGGAAAAAAAGCTAAATATATGAATTCCTGCTTTTATTTTAAAAGGATTTGGAGTAGGTGTGCATGATTAATTTTCTAAATTATGAAATAGTCTCATTAACTAGTCACAATTACGCATTTAAAAGCACAAATAATGCTATTCGGCTAAAGACATAGATTGGTGCTTTTATTTTGAATTGACTTGTATGTGCTTAACAAACAAAAACTGAAGGTTGCAATAGTATAAAGGTTGACCTAATGCAAAGGTAAATATGCTAATACAACATTATCCATCAATCATAGGTTAACAGGGCTTAGAGAGGACAACGCTCAAAAGGTTTCTCCAGATGGAGAATCAAGATTATAAATATGCTGTAATTTTAACATAGTTATGTTATTAAACAAGTGGTTGAAAGTAAACTAGTAATGCAAAAGTAAATACTCAAATAGAACATCATGCATCAATCATTGCAAGTGTCACTCCTTCTCACACCAGTTTCAGTTAGGGTGACATAAATTACATGAAAATCTTTCTGTGGGTGGGTAAATTGGTTTTAAATGCTATTAGCATTAACATCTTAGAAAAGTAATTAAAGAAGAAAAAAAAAAGAAAAAAATGTAATAATGTAATGCAGAGGCTGAAAATACAAAATAAAAGCAGAATTATTTCTAATACATTGTAAGATTTTAATGTTTGTTTTCATACTAAAAGGATCTGAGGTGTGTGTTGGTAATTAAACAATAAATTAGGTTCATTACTATAATGAAAAGTAGAATTAGTGGTATTTAAGCTAAAGGTCTGTATTGATGCTTTTATTTTGACATGATTTAGAGAAAGTTAGAGCAGCTGTAGACACTGAGCAGTAGGAGTTGGACATCTCAGTCAAAAGTTTCTGAGCTCAATTACTGATCTACTGCAGCTGCGCCATTGTCATGGGGACGGTTCTCCAAAGGCAGGGACTTTTACAGATCAGCTCAATCAGTTGGCCCAGGAGGGTTATTACCGCTCTGAGCCACTAAGGCTTATGGGTAAAGTAACCATTGTTGTGTTTATAGTGTTATACTTAAAGTTAGGATTTAAGTAATGTTATAACTTATAACAAAAATATCTAAGGTTCTTATTTAATAGATTAGCATAGAAATTAGCTGCACAGGTCTCAATTGGCATAGCTTAGCTCTCGCTAAATATTTATGTTATTAAGCGAAGACTTGAATGTTGAAGCAGTTTCAATGTAAACCTAAGGCAATTTAAGTAAAGTTCAAAGAGATCTGCTAAAATTCAAGAAACACTAAAATGAAGGAAGTATGCAAAGGATTGCTTATTGTTATAATTCATTTTTATACCTCTGACTGGTTAATGACTGCTAATTGGTAGGACTATTTTACCGTTTAGCAATTGCCCACACACCTTCTCCAACCCCTTTCAGAATAAAGCACTAATCTAACTTTTTTCAATTTCTGTTTTTGACTAGTTATTTATGACTACTCAATGAACCCTTTTTCCAGTCTAGCAATTTAGGACACACATTTCCTAAAACTCCTTTCAAAATAAAAGCACCAATCTAATTCTTTAGCCTAAATATCACTTTTCTGCTTTTGACTAGTTGATTTTGACTAGTTTAAACTTAAATTAAACTTGCCAATTACCTGCACACACTTCCTTCAAATATTCAACTTTTTTCAATCTAAATTCCACTACTTGGTCTGCAGCAAATTTCAGCTGTATTAAATATTTCCAAAATGTTGAGCTATTCATTTAGCTTTTTGAAATCAAAACTATTTAATTACAATATTTAGCCATTTTAATACATTTCGCTATATTACATCAAATTAAGCAAACCTATACACTTTTCAGGAATATATTTGTCACGATCTGTGCTGGTTCCTGTTTTACTCTGAAAGGACTTCCTGGTCATAGCTCATCTCAGCTGTTTCTGTCATTATCCGGTTCCCATTATCCACACCTGTCTGTAATTAGTAATCCACACCAGTATATAGCCTCCACCTCTCACACACTTGAGTTGCCAGATTGTCGAGTCTCAGTACCACATTCCAGCGTTCTAGTATAGCCATATTGTCTTTTGATCATGTCTGTTACTGACCGCCAATTCCTGCCTGTCCCTCGTCTGTACCTTCGCCTTGGATCCTGTGGTAATTTTCTGACCGTCTGACCTCGAGTTTTGCCTAGCCCTAGTCTGTACCTCTGCCGAGTTAACTTGTGTACCGAACCTCTGACTGTTTACTGGATCTGATCTTGCCTGTCCCTTTTGGTGTCTGAAGAATTGAGACTCACTGTGTATGACCTGGACTGCCTGACTACGTCGATACAATAAACATTGTTTATTCATCAAGCTCTCGAGTGTACTGTGCATGTGGGTCCGACATCTGCCGAAGTCTGACAACATTCAGCATGGAAGCATTCACTGTGCATTTTCTTATGAAAATGCTTTATCTAGTATAGTCTCATTAACTAATCATAATTAACCAGTCAAAAGCAGGAAATGTGCTATTTAGTCTAAATATTTGGATTGGTGGAGGAAGGAAGGAAATCAATGTAGTTATATTATGAACTGAATGCATAAACTTGCCTCCAATGGGAATCAAAACACATCTTCTATTCCTGAGTCAAGGACTTATACCGTTGAGCCACAGGATTTTTTCTACAAAAGCTAATGATTTTGACTTATGCTTTAATTTTTAAAGGATTAGGGGGATGTGTGTGCTTAACTGGTAAAGTTTGAACAGTGTCAGTAACTACCCAGTCAAAAGCAGAAAACATGCTAAGGAGCAATTGGATTGCTTTTATTGTGAAAAGATTTTGAGGGATTTATAATAGATAATATTTTATTACAAACCATGCATCAGTCATTGCAATGGTCACTCCTTCTCACACCAGCTTCTGTTAGGGTGCCAGAAATACTCACTATTAATTATGGTGTAAGTTTTATGTTTGTGGCCACAATTCTTACTCCTCAGTCTCATTTTAAAAATGCCAGCACTTCTGCGCTTTTCCTCAAAACCCTCACAGACAAATGCATTAGAGTGTATGGGAGAAATTTTAGAACTCTTGTCACTTGTTGCTTTGAGGCAGATACAGACTAAAGTATAGGTCTGATGGCTTAACCAGACACATCATTAGAAAGAAGACAAGTATGACCACGAACGAGTGAAAAAAATTTGTTCAGGGATTAAAAACTGTGGCTGTAGTGAAGAGTTAAACAGAAAGGTATCAGCCTAAAGAAACGTGTCCTCACACTCTAGCAGACACAATACACACTAATGGAAAAGCTGAGAATTCTTAAAAAAAACACCCTATGCTTAAACTGCTTTAACTCAGAAAGTATTAAAGATATTAAAAAGCTGAACAATATATATATATAGTTGAAGATTGTTTTGTAGTTCAACTGGTGTCTGTAGCTTAAAGTATGTTGAAGTAGTTAAAGCTAAAAAGGATTTGAAAATGTTTTTTCATTCATTTCAATGGAAAAATTTTTTTAAAAAAGCTCAATAACTTAAAGATTTGAATGTGAAAAATAATAGCACCTGTCTCCTTAAAAAGCTGATTATTTTGATACTTGAATGGTTTCTATAGCTGAAAGTATGTGGGACTAGATGTAGAAAAACGTACGGAAGAACGCTAACTATGAACTACTATAACTATAATAAAGATTAGAAAAACAATACAGTGAATGTTGGAAGCAAAGCCAAAATGAAGAGCGAGGAAACACAAATAAACCTCTCATCCCAGCAGTATGCAAACCCAGTGGTACCTCATAGCACTGGATCGTTTAACAAAATGATTTAATAAAACAAAAAGGGGTCTGGACTCTCCTACTGAGCCTCATTGAATGAGCCTCATGAAACAGAGGAAAACACTCACAGGTCCGACCGTGGGTGGAGGTGCTGCTCTCATATCTCCCACTGCGTGTGTTCACCAGCACGGTGTAGAGTCTGCCTGGCACCAGGCTGCTAAACACGCATTGGCTCTGAGTCTTTGGGATCGTCTGGTTCTGCAGGAGCACGTTGTTGTGTTTGATGAAGACCAGATAGAAGTCAAAGTCTCCAGCTGCGTGATGCCAGTAAACCTTCAGGTAGTTGTCTCGGGCTCCATGTGTTGCTGTTGGGTTCTGGACTTTTGACGGCTCTGAGAAAGACAGAGGTCAAGACCTGAACATTTCTACCATGTTTTATTTCCATATTTGACATGAACGGACTTACGTGTCCTCTCTCTGACCACGGTATGGTTCTGGTAGCTGCCACTGCGGGATGCGATGGAGATGTTGTAGAGGCGTCCGGCCACCAGAGAGTTAAAAACACACTCAGGGCTGGATTTGGAAACTGCAACAAAGTGAACCATGTCCTTGTGGTCCCTCAGTGTCACCAGGTAACTGTCGACCTCACCTGGAGCCAGACCCCACGACACGCTGAGGAAGTCCGGACGGCCATTGTTACTGACCCGCACCTCCCCCACTGCAGCTGGGACTGAGACGACAGTAGCAGGGCATTAATCACTGCAAATACTTGAAGCTGGTCCAGTGTCTACAAATCAAGTCTTCATCTTGACAGAAAGTGTCTGGCAGACCTTGACAGCGTTTTATTGTTGTTGTAAACACCTGAAAATTCATGCTTCAATTCCTTACACAAACACACATGCACACACAGTCGTGTTTCACGTCTAAGTGGGGACTCCCCATTGACATTGCCTTTCCTAGCCCCTTACCCTAACCCTCACAAATAAAGGCAGACGTCTAACATTTGCTCTAATCCGAACCAAAACTCAATTCTAACCTCAGCCCTCACATCTTGACCATCAAAAGCCTTCGGACTGGTGGGGAACCGCCAAGTGTCCCCACGTTGTCACAGTGTCCTCACCTTGATAGTAAAAACATTGGTTTATGGTCCCCATGTCGAAGGAAAAACATGTACACACACACACACACACATTGCACTGCTAAAAGACATGTGTGTCTTGGGCTCATGTGTAGTTAAAAGCTTTTCCTCGATGCAATTGTTTAATGTTCTAAAATGTTCTATTTTCAGACCCATCTGGCTTCAAATCACATTTTATTTTCTAGTTAACACCTGCAGTGTAAACAGTTTATATACTTTGGTCTTGGTTGGGATCTGGTCTCACCTGTGCGGCCCTCGGCCACGGTCTGTCTGGAGAGATGTCCAGCTCTGACTGTGGTGACCACAGTGCGGTACAGAGCTCCAGGAATCAGAGATCCAAAGCTGACACTGGTTGTTTTTGGCTCCACGCTCTCATTCTTGATAACACTGCTTTCGTGGATCAGCAGGACCTGATAAAAGTCCAGGTCTCCAGAGGCTTGTTCCCAGTGCACCCGCAGACTGTCGGTGGTTCCATCATTGGAAAACTGCAGCCTGACAATCTGCGCTGGACCTTAAAGAACAAGCAGATGCTCTAAACACACAAAGATAACTACTTATGCTGATAAAATAGCACAACAAATCATTCATGAGTAGATTTCAGAGTCCCCTGGGACCAGGGTCCAACCGAACTCCTCTGGACTTTCTAGCTCCTGACAAAGTACAACAGACAAATAAACCACACCCACTTGTCCATGCTGTCACATTAGTAAAGCTGGTCAGGTTCCCACTGATGGTCAACACAGACACTGAGTACTGGCGTCCTGGGGTGAGGTTCTGGAAGGAACACTCTCTGGACTCCCAGGGAAGGAACCTTTGAGTCATCACAGTGGTGGAGTCTGCCTGTCTGAGGAGCACCGTAAACGTGTCCCAGTCTCCAACTGGTTGATTCCACAGGACACTCAGACCAGTTTGATTAAAGTGACGAACAACAAGCTGCTGCACAGGGCCAGGAGCTGAAAGGTACAGGAAGGAGAAGAGAGGATCGGGGGGTTGGTTGGTAGAGGGGAGCAGAGATGAACAGAGGGGAGCACAGGGGAGTAGAAGAGAGTAGGTAAGAGCAGAGAGGAACAGAGGGGAGCAGAGAGGAACAGAGGGGAGCAGAGATGAACAGAGGGGAGAAGAGAGGAACAGAGGGGAGCAGAGAGGAACAGAATAAATAATAAAATAAAGAGGGGGTAATATTTGTGTTTTTTTGAAAACATCCACTTTCAAACAGAACTCACGCAGCGATCCCTGGCAGGACACTGAGTTTCTCAGACCCCCACTGTGAACCGTGACTTCTGCTCTGTAGAGTCTACCCGGAACCAGAACCAGGTCCAAGATAAACTTTGTTCTGACTTTACTGATGGTCTCATTGAGCAGAACAATGGAACCGTTCCTCAGAACAATGCTGTACCTGTCCCAGTCCCCTGAGGGCGGCGTCCAGCTGGCGCTCAGGGTTCTGCCCAGAGGCACCACAGACAGAGACGACACCGGGTCCGGCACTAAGACAATACCAAGCACAGGCTTTAATGAAGCAAATGGACAAAAACAGGCTGAAGATTCTCTGCTCGTGGTGACCAGCGCAACGACGTGAAACATGGAGCTCACCCGTCCGGCCACTTGCCCAAGTCTCAGAATTTTGTCCTCCAGCTATGGTCTTCACCGACAGCTCGTAGCTGCGACCGGGGCTCAGACCCTCAAAGATCACCTGGGTTGCGTTGGGCTGCAGGCGGTGCTGCCGAGGAGCGGACTGTGAGTCCGACAAGGTGAGAAGGTAGAAGTCCACACCTCCATCAGCTGAGCCCCAGGAGGCCCGCAGATGAGTGGAGCTGCCCTCACTGTCCATCCTTAGATCGGACACAACTGCTGGAACTGAGGATCAACAGTCGCCTTTTATTTATTCCAGTTTTATCAGAACCAAGCAGAACCAAGCAAAACAAAATTATTTGCCCTGAACTAAGATCATTTATTCACAGAACAGAATCAGAAGATTTCAGACACAGACTTCAAACACTAACTATGATTTCTCCTGATGAGATGAACAAATCCAAAGAGGGGCTTCAGGAAACTGACCTGTGACAGCGTGGGTGGAGCTGGATGTTTGCAGGCCCACAGCTTCTGTTACCACGGTGACGGTGTAGCGGGTTCCAGGCCGCAGGCCATTCAGCTGAGTGGATCTCACAGTGTTGTTTACGGTAATGTTTTTTAGTGATACCCATTCGTGATCCATTAGCAGCAGAATCCTAAACTGTTCAATTTTGCCAGGACCCGCCTGCCAGCAAACACTGAGGCAGTGTGAGGACAAAGGCTTAGCCTGGAGATTCCGGACAGAGGAAGGGGCTGAGGAGAGAGACACACCTTACTGACATCCTGCAGATAGCACGAGCAGCTCAACCCATAAGTACATTACATTATTCGGGTTTAGATAGTGTATAATTGTGTTGGTGGGTAATACTGGTATTAATATTGTAAGTGTTATTGCATCTTATGGTATGGGCAATGTTGACAGTATGGGAAGATAAAATGTAATACCAAAGAGGGTAGAACTAGATAAGTATTACTTCCTTCTACTCACTTTCAAGCATGTAATGTGTGAGTTATAGAGATGAACGGATGCTGATATTATTCATTACACGTTTTGGTTTTTCTTTTATGTTTATGTGCTTGAAAAAAATATATAAATAAAGTAAAATAAATCCACTACGCATCTTACCTGTAGAAGCCGAGGTGAGACATGACTGGACTTCTGGTACCGGGTACCAGAAGTCCAGTCATCTGTCTAGTAATTGGAAGTTAAGTCAGGGATTAGCGATCAGCTACTATGCTGTGTTTACATTATCTCTGTGTGTTCAATTTGTGGCCTGACTATCTGCCCCCGCTTGTACATATGCATTCACATTCATTCCCTCTGTCCATGCGCCTCCTGCCACACCGCTCCCCTGATCCTCCCCTCTGCCCCCTGTTGCTTATTTAATGTTGCCAGGTGTTTTCTAGTCCTGTGAGCCAGGCTTTCCTGTTAATAGTTTTTTCCTCCCATTCCTTGATTTTGTCTTGTTGTGTAGGGGAGTGTTTTTGGTTGTGTTGCATGCTTTTTAATAAACATGTTTGCCAGCCCATCTCTTTTTGGGTCTTTTAACATTTTTTTGAAACGGTCTGCAATATTCTGGCATAGCTTGACAGTATGTGTGTGAGTAAATGTGTGTGTGCGTGTGGCGGGTGCAGTTCTGTATTTAGGCTCTGTTCTGGACCTGCTGCCGCAGAAACAATGTGAGGAGGGAAGTGGCTGGAAACAAACACTAAAAGCCGAGCAACACTTCAGGCATTGAAACATCTGTTTGTTGTTACCTGAAACTAAATATATATTTTACTGATGTATTCAATTATTGTTTCTGCACACATTGATTTACTGACCACACAGCAGAGACATTGTCTCATGCGCTTCAGTCAGCTTGGGTTTAGAGGACCTGGAGCCTGGGTTTGGTGTCTAGTTATTGATCTACATCATGAGGTCGCACATGCTGACTAGATGAATCCTCAGCAGCCCTGTGCTTACCTGACGACTGGATTCACAGTTCCTACCTGTGCGAAGCAAGGCACTGCTCCTCTGTCCGTTCTTCCTGGAAACCACTGTTAAGCGGTACAGGGTCCCGGGTTCCAGACCCTTGATGTGACAGATGAAGGTGGTCCTGGTCTCTTTAGATAAGTGACAGTGAGTTGATCGCATCCAAGAAACATCCTCAATGACCAGGCTGAACTCACACCACACGCCGTCACTGGTTACGGTCACCACGGCTAAGTCCGGACCAGACTGGATCTCTGTCAGGTTCACTGAACATGGCGAGGCCCTGGCGGTATGAACCTGGAAAAGGAGATCACAACAAGAGGTTAGGTTTATGGTCAGAGTTAGATGAAGTTTAAAACAGCAAAAACAGAGTGACCTCAAAGGTGACCTGGACCAGACTGCAGAGTCCTGGTGTCGGGTCTGTGTGGAACCCCTGCAGCTACACTTAGCTTAGCTCAAGTGTATTTAGCTTAAGATCATATGAGCAGATAGGTGCTGGTACTGGAGGTATCAACACGTGTTGGTGGTATGAGAGTCTAGATTGGACCATGGTCCAATCTAGGTGAACACACAAACACCTGGCCTCATCTTTAAACAGCTACAAACCCACAGTCCTCCTCCTGCAGAGGTTGAGCACATCAATCAGAGATGAACAGAATATATCATAATAATAACAGTAGAACTTACAGGTGGAGCAGAGGTTTGAAGCATTGCTGTTGTTGGGGGAGCAGTCAGACTTCTTCTGGTCATGGTTAGTGCTGCAGGAGTTGGAGTAGGTGTGTTGAAGACTGGACTGATGGGTGCTGTGCTATGTGTCGTCCTTGTCACAGTTGTGGTTGGAGTTTGAGGTATCAGACTCCTGATGGTGGTAGAAAAATTGGGTGGAGTTGCTGAAGCTAAAGGGGTTGTCTTTTGTTTGGTTGTGAATACTAAACTAGTGGAGGATTTGGGTGTGTTTGATAATCCTGTTGGAGTAAGGGGAAAGAGTCCAACCCTGACCGTTGTGGGTGAAATAATTTGACTTGTGGATGTCGCTGAAGTCTTTGGATAAATAGTAAAGTCTGCAGGAACCACGTGGTGGGTGGTGGTTTCATCATCATTCATCATAAACATTGCTGTAGTGGAGGGAAGTGAAGTTGTTCTTGGAGGTACTGGTGGTGTTGCTGTTGAGTTGGGTGAAGATAAAGCTGTATTGGGTGGCGATGAAGCTGTTTTGGGTGGAGAGAAGGATCTTGAATTGTGTAGATGGGAAGTTGTATTGGGTGGAGATGGTGATGTTGAATTGAGTGGAGATGAAGCTGTATTGGATGGAGATGAAGCTGTGTTGGGTGGAGGTGATAATGTTGAGTTGGGTAGATGTGAAGCTGTATTGGGTGGAGATGGTGATGTTGAGTTGAGTGGAGATGAAGCTCTATCGGGTGGAGCTGAAGCTGTGCTGGGTGGAGGTGAAGCTGTGTTGGGGGAAAGTGATGATGTTGAGTTGGGTAGATGTGAAGCTGTATTGGGTGGAGATGGTGATGTTGAGTTGAGTGGAGATATAGCTGTATTGGATGGAGATGGAGCTGTGTTGGGTGTAGATGGTGATGTTGAGTTGAGTGGAGATGAAGTTGTATTGGGTGGAGGTGAAGCTGTGTTGGAGGGAAGTGATGATGTTGAGTTTGGTAGATCTGAAGCTGTATAGGGTGGAGATGGTGATGTTGAGTTCAGTGGAGATGAAGCTGTATTGGATGGAGATGGAGCCGTGTCAGATGGAGATGAAGCTGCGTTGGGTGAAGGTGGTAATGTTGAGTTGGGTAGATGTGAAGCTGTATAGAGTGGAGAAGGTGATGTTGAGTTCAGTGGAGATGAAGCTGTATTGGATGGAGATGGAGCTGTGTTGGGTGGAGGTGATGATGATGAGTTGGGTAAATGTGAAGCTGTATAGAGTGGAGAAGGTGATGTTGAGTTCAGTGGAGATGAAGCTGTATTGGATGGAGATGGAGCCGTGTCAGATGGAGATGAAGCTGCGTTGGGTGAAGGTGGTAATGTTGAGTTGGGTAAATGTGAAGCTGTATAGAGTGGAGAAGGTGATGTTGAGTTCAGTGGAGATGAAGCTGTATTGGATGGAGATGGAGCCGTGTCAGATGGAGATGAAGCTGCGTTGGGTGAAGGTGGTAATGTTGAGTTGGGTAAATGTGAAGCTGTATAGAGTGGAGAAGGTGATGTTGAGTTCAGTGGAGATGAAGCTGTATTGGATGGAGATGGAGCCGTGTCAGATGGAGATGAAGCTGCGTTGGGTGAAGGTGGTAATGTTGAGTTGGGTAAATGTGAAGCTGTATAGGGTGGAAATGATGATGTTGAGTTGAGTAGCGATGAAGCTGTATTGGGTGGAGGTGATGATGTTGAGTTGGGTAGAGGTGAAGCTGTACTGGGTGGAGATGAAGCTGTGTTGGGTGGAGGTGATGATGTTGAGTTGGGTGGAGGTGAAGCTGTATTGGGTGGAGATGAGGCTGTGTTGGGTTGAATTGATGTTGCGTTGGGTGGAGGTGAAGTTGTGTTAGGTGGACTTGATGTTGAGTTGTGTGGAGGTGAAGGTACTAATGTGTGGCCTTTTCCATTAGTGGGATATGTGGATCCAGAACCGGACAGAACCTCTTGTTGAGAGTTGAATAGGACCCCAGGATTAGTGGATGTAGCTAGAGTCCACAGCCCCGAGGTGCTGACCGACCTCCAGGGCCAAGTTTCTTTGGTCTCGTTGAGACGCCTGGTGCTTCTCTGGGTTCGTTTTGTGTGTGACAGAGTTGCTCTGACGAAACTGCTGAGGCTCAAAGGCTCATTAGTGGATGATTGAAAGATCAACGAGTAAGATGTTGTATCTGAAAAGAGGAAGAAAACAAGTCAGACAGGCAGACAGGCAGAAAGGAAGGCAGACAGGCAGACAGACGGACGGAAAGGCAGAAAGGCAGGCAGGAAGGAAGGCAGACAGGCAGACAGACAGACGGACGGACAGGGAGACAGGCGGGCAGGAAGGAAGGCAGACAGGCAGACAGACGGACAGGGAGACAGGCGGGCAGGAAGTAAGGCAGACAGGCAGACAGACAGACGGACGGACAGACAGACAGACAGATGGGCAGGAAGGAAGGCAGACAGGCAGACAGACAGACGGGCGGAGAGGCAGACAGACAGACAGACAGACAGACAGACAGACAGACAGACAGACGGACAGGCGGGCAGGAAAGAAGGCAGACAGGCAGACAGACAGGCAGGCAGACAGACAGACGGACGGACAGGCAGAAAGGGCGGGCAGGAAGGAAGGCAGACAGACAGACGGACGGAGAGGCAGACAGACAGACAGACAGACGGGCGGACAGGCAGACAGGCGGGCAGGAAGGAAGGCAGACAGGCAGACAGACAGGCAGACAGACAGACGGACGGACAGGCAGACAGGCGGGCAGGAAGGAAGGCAGACAGGCAGACAGGCAGACAGACGGGCAGGCGGACCCTTTGGTTACTTGCAAGCTATAAAGGCTTCCAGGTCAGATGTGGGTGGGGTTTGCGCGCACTGTTTAAGGTGTTTGAGTCCGCGTCACAGATCTGGGATCAGCATTACGAGCGCAATTTGATGAGGAGTCTACTTTAACATTTACATTTAGCCTTTGTCACATTTAGCTAAATGTGAGAAAACGTGTTGTGTCATTTAGTTAAATGTGAGAAAGAAATACGTGCTTCTTTTACATTCGGCACCCCACACATCTCAGCCTCCCTGGACAGAAAGCAGACAAGTGGATTTGCTTTCTTTGGTTTTAAAATGACAGGCAGGCAGGCAGGCAGGCAAACAGACAGACAGACGGGCAGACAGGCAGAACCACAGCTGCTATTGACTTGACTTAGATGTGCATCACACATAAACCAAAGTGGGTCAGTGTTTTTACAGCTGGTGCTGGACTCACCTGAGCCGTGGCACATAGATATGATCCTCTGGATCCCACCTGAATCCAGCTCATACCTGGTCCACCATGAGCTGCTCTGTTGATTTTCTGCCACCGTGACAAGCGAGCCCAGCTTCCTCAGGCGCATGTGTGTGTCAGCCAGTCCTAGCACTCCGTCCGGATCAAGGCAGCCCCAGCGCGATGCCCTGCTACAGGCACTCAGTGTGACAAGGCGGGCATGAGATGGCACCTGAGGGCTGGGATCAGCCCAGAGACACATGGAGGACTGGACATGGAGCAGCCTGCCTCCACCAGCCCACGCCCACTGAAGGGAGGGCCCAGAGGCCCGGCACTGGCCCAGGACCACGCGCTGGCCTTTGGCGGTCAGACACAGCCTGCCAGGGGTCAGCACAATGAGGAACCCGGCTGGGGACAGACACACCAACGTGTCAGTATGAGCTAGACGGGTCTGAACCACTTGAGTAACCTTTAACCTCAAACCACACCACACATGTCTTCCTCCAGACCTAAAATCTGATCCACTAACTGAACCGATAAGAGTTGTGTCTTCATTTATCAAACACATGAAGCAACAGTTTCCTACAAACATCGTTGGACATGAACATTAATAGATTAATAGAATATTTCTGTTGCACGGGGGGAAAACTAGTTAGTTAATT